>NC_059201.1:697500-997253 GCF_020615455.1 Coregonus clupeaformis
TGTCTCTGTCTCTGTCTCTCTGTCTCTGTCTCTCTCTCTCTCTCTGTCTCTGTCTCTTTCTGTCGGTCTCTCTCTCTCTGTCTGTCTCTCTTCTGTCTCACCCCCCCAGTTCGTCAAAGGTGTGGTGTCATTAACACACAAAGTATTCACAGCACACCTCTCTCTCCATTATCTCCCATCATCCCCCTCTTCACCCATCCTTCACCTATTATTATCTCTCTCCCACCCTGGTTTCATTCAGTGTCTGTGTTAAATTAAGGATGCCTTTAGTGTTTTCTCTCTCTGTCTCTGTCTCTGTCTCTGTCTATGTCTATGTCTGTCTATGTCTATGTCTGTCTCTGTCTATGTCTATGTCTGTCTCTGTCTATGTCTATGTCTATGTCTCTGTCTATGTCTATGTCTATGTCTCTGTCTCTGTCTCTGTCTATGTCTCTGTCTCTGTCTCTGTCTCTGTCTCTGTCTCTGTCTCTGTCTCTGTCTCTGTCTATGTCTATGTCTATGTCTCTGTCTCTGTCTCTGTCTCTGTCTCTGTCTCTGTCTCTGTCTCATCATTTTGTGCAGTGGATTGATAGGTCTCAGTGAGATTGCTGATGGGTGGTTGCTGATGACCCTTGCAAATGCATACCCAGATCAGAGCACAAGCCCCTTCTCTCTCTCTCTCTCTCTCAATTAAATTCAATCCAATTTAAGGGCTTTATTGGCATGGGAAAGATATGTTTACATTGCCAAAGCAAGTGAAATAGATAATAAACAAAAATGAAATTAACAATAGAAAATGTACAGTAAACATTACACTCACAAAAGTTCCAAATAATAAAGACATTTCAAATGTCATATTATGTCTATATACAATGTTATAATGATGTGCAAATAGTTAAAGTACAAAAGGGAAAATAAATAAACATAAATATAGGTTGTATTTACAATGGGTATGTTCTTCACTGGTTGCCCTTTTCTTGTGGCAACAGGTCACAAATCTTGCTGCTGTGATGGCACATTGTGGTATTTCACCCAATAGATATGGGAGTTGATCAAAATTTGATTTGTTTTCGAATTCTTTGTGGATCTGTGTAATCTGAGCGAAATATGTGTCTCTAATATAGTCATACATTTGGCAGGAGGTTAGGAAGTGCAGCTCAGTTTCCACCTCATTTTGTGGGCAGTGTGCACATAGCCTGTCTTCTCTTGAGAGCCAGGTCTGCCTACGGCGGCCTTTCTCAATAGCAAGGCAATACTCACTGAGTCTGTACATAGTCAAAGCTTTCCTTAATTATGGGTCAGTCACAGTGGTCAGGTATTCTGCCACTGTGTACTCTCTGTTTAGAGCCAAATAGCATTCTAGTTTGCTCAGTTTTTTTGTTAATTCTTTCCAATGTGTCAAGTAATTATCTTTTTGTTTTCTCATGATTTGGTAGGGTCTAATTGTGTTGCTGTCCTGGGGCTCTGTGGGGTCTGTTTGTGTTTGTGAACAGAGCCCCAGGACCAGCTTGCTTAAGGGACTCTTCTCCAGGTTCATCTCTCTCTCTCTCTCTCTCTCGCTCTCTTCTCCTCCTCCCTCTCTCCTTCCCCTCTCTCTGCATAGCCACTAAACCAGTGGTTGAGAATGAGAGTGTGGTTTTTGTCTCTGAGCTCCCTCCCGCTCTTCATCCCTCCTCTCCTCCTCCTCCTTTTCCACCTCTTCAGTCTAATTAACATGCTGCTCTGCCAGAGGCTGTGCCTCAAATGGCACCCTACTCCCTTTATAGTTCACTACTTTTGATCAGGGCCCATAGGGCTCTGGTCAAAAGTAGTGCACTGTAATGGCTAATAGGGTGCCATTTTGGATGCACCCAGAGAGAAGCACTGACCTCAACTTAAGCAGTGACTAGAAATAGAATCGAAGTAGTGCCTTTGCTGCTGTTCGATGGCCGCCCCGGGCAGCCTCAGCATCCCACACTTCTCCCTTTCTCTCCCTATATTAATTTCTCTTGTCTTCTCCACTCCCTCCCTCTCTCTCTCTTGCTCACACGCTGTCTCTCTCTCGCTCGCTCGCTCTCTCTCTTGCGCGCGCGTGCTCTCTCTCTCTGTCTCTCGCTGGAGTTGGTGGTGTGTGGGTGGTGAGAGGGTTTGCAGTCCTTTTTTTGGGATTATTTCTCTATATATTTTCTCCTGCATGATTGTAGGTTAAGTGATTTATTTTAGTGGTATAGCCTACATTGTTGGGTGAGTTAGTCGCTTGGGTGACATTTTGTTTGGTGGGAGTATGTATGACGTCTCACGTGGAGAAGCCATCCCTGTCTCTCCGACATGGGTTCAGATGTATGCCTGAGCCGATTGTGACGGTGAAGGATGTTCTCCTCGCTGTGGGAGAACAGGTTGGCCATGAAAATCTTTCAACTGCTTCGCCAATGAATAAAGCACTGGCTGTGTTTCTGAAAGAGGAGAGCCTTGTCAACCGGCTGGTTGAGACAGGTGTTACTCTAAATGATGTGTTTTTGCAAATTTTTAAAGTTGAAGTCTTAAATTGGAGTCATTTAAACTTGTTTTTCAACCACTCCACAAATTTCTTGTTAACAAACTATAGTTTTGACAAGTCGGTTAGGACTTCTACTATGTGCATGACACAAGTAATTTTTCCAACAATTGTTTACAGACAGATTATTTCACTTATAATTCACTGTATCACAATTCCAGTGGGTCAGAAGTTTACATACACTAAGTTGACTGTGCCTTTTAAACAGCTGCGAAAATTCCAGAAAATGATGTCATTGCTTTAGAACAGGGGTGTCAAACTCATTTTAGCTCAGGGGCCCATGGAGGAAAATCTATTCCCAAGTGGGCCGGACCGGAAAAATCATGGTATATATAACTTAAAAACAACAACTTCAGATTGTTTTCTTTGTTTTAATACGATCAACATACAACATAAAGCTGGAGCCTGAGGACAGTGTGTCCAAAATAGTACAAGCACAACATCACTATTAATCATAAAACACGTCAAGTTTATTTGAAAATTCTAAAGAAAAAGAACACACAAACACACAATGCCTCAGTGATTAACAGAACTGTTTCACAGATCACAGAACTATATCAGGGTGTCATTTCTCAGGCAGAAATGTAGATAGAAATAATGAAATCCTGTTCCCCAAACAAGTGCAAGAACCACAGAGTCAAGAATAGGTTAAATATACAAATAAAATAAAATCAATTAAAAACAATAGCACATCAACATAAAAACATATAAACATAAAGCTGGAGCCTGAGGACAGTGTCCAAAAGCACAACATCACTATTAATCATAAAACACCTCAAGTTATTTGAAAGTTCTGAGGACAAAGAACACACAAACACACAATGCCTCAGTGATTCACAGAAGTATATCACAGATCACAGAACTATATCAGGGTGTCATTTCTCAGGCAGAAATGTAGATAAAAAGAATGAAATCCTGTTCCCCAAACAAGTGCAAGAACCACAGAGTCAAGAATAGGTTAAATATACAAATAAAATAAAATCAATTAAAAACAATAGCACATCAACATAAAAACATATAAACATGAATCTGAAAGCGTTGCTCAAACTCCCGTAACAGTCCCGTTATTTTATCTTTGAACCGCTTCATGTCTGCCACATGTTGGGTCGCGCACACATTTTTCAGACAGGGGAAGTGAGCTGCATCACCACCGGCAAGTTGCGTCTCCCACAATGACAGCTTCAACTTGAAAGAACGAATGCTGTCATAATACTGCGTGACAACTTTGTTGCGCCCTTGCAGCTGTTTGTTCAAGTTATTCAGGTGCTCTGTAACATCCACCATAAATGCAAGGTCCTGCATCCATTCTGCGGAATGAAATTCTAACACTGGTTTGCCCGTTTCTTCCATGAACTGTTCAATTTCTTCTCGTAAATCAAAGAAACGCCTCAGCACAGCACCTCGGCTTAACCATCTTACCTCAGTGTGGTATGGCAGGCCATAGATGTGGTCTTTCTCTCTGAGAAGGCTGTCAAACTGACAGTGATTCAGGCTTCTGGATCGGATGAAATTAACAGTTTGGATGACCACCTTCATGACGTTATCCATCTTTAATGACTTGCAACACAAAGCCTCCTGGTGCAAAATACAGTGAAAAGTCAAAAAATCACGTCCTCCATTTGCAGATTGCACTTTCTCTCTGAACTTTGTCACAACGCCTGCTTTTTTCCCGATCATTGAGGGCGCACCATCTGTAGCCAGGCTGACAGCGCGGGACCAGTCCACTCCGACCCTGTCCAGCGCGCCGACGAGTGCGGTAAAAATATCAGCTGCTGTCGTTGTATCTGTCATCGGCACCAACTCCACGAACTCCTCGGTGACGGTCAATGTGTCATCAACTCCGCGGATGAAAATGGCCAGTTGTGCAACATCTGTAATGTCCGTGCTTTCATCAACTGCAACCGAAAACGCAATAAATGACTTTACTTTTTGCTTCAACTGGCTGTCCAAATCCACTGAAAGATTGGAAATCCTGTCTGCAACTGTGTTTCTTGTCAGGCTGATATTTGCAAAAGCCTGCCGCTTTTCAGGGCACACAATCTCCGCTGCCTTCATCATGCATGTTTTTACAAATTCACCCTCACTAAATGGTTTTGAAGCCACTGCGATTTCATTAGCAATGAGGTAGCTAGCTTTCACTGCAGCGTCACTGATGTCTCGGCTGTGAGTAAACACAGACTGCTGTTTCTTCAGACCCGCCAACAGTTCATTCACCTTCTCTCATCTCCGCTGTCCTTGAAAGTTGTCATATTTGTCGGCATGAAGATTCACATAGTGGCGACGAAGGTTATATTCTTTCAGCACTGCAACATGCTCTGAACACACCAAACATACAGCTTTCCCATTCAATTCCGTGAATAAATAGGATGACCATTTTTCTTGGAACACTCTGCACTCTGCGTCCACTTTTCTCTTTTTGACAGAGACATATTGGGGCAATGAGGGTGCCAAAGCACATAATGTTAAAAGTAGAAGCCGTAATAAATATTGCGGGCAAAACAAAGTAGCTCATTGGCTGCACGTGCTTGACCTACTTGCTCTGCCCCGGTATAAACAGTTTGCTTGCTTAACACAATTGCTATTGCGCCATCCAGTGGACGCAATTGGAACAGCAGTTTATTTTATTGAAAAATTGCAGCGCATTTTTATACTTTACAAAATTTTTTTATATATATATATATTTTTTCTTCAAAATCATCTCGCGGGCCGGATTAAACCCGTTTGCGGGCCTGATCCGGCCCGCGGGCCGTACGTTTGACACCCCTGCTTTAGAAGCTTCTGATAGGCTAATTGACATAATTTGAGTCAGTTGGAGGTGTACCTATTTCAAGGCCTACCTTCAAACTCAGTGCCTTTTTGCTTGACATCATGGGAAAATCAAAATAAATCAGCCAAGACCTCAGAAAAAAAATTGTAGACCTCCACAAGTCTGGTTCATTCCAAACGCCTGAAGGTACCACATTAATCTGTACAAACAATAATACGCAAGTATAAACACCATGGGACCACGCAGCCGTCATACCGCTCAGGAAGGAGACGTGATCTGTCTCCTAGAGATGAACGTACTTTGGTGCAAAAAGTGCAAATCAATCCCAGAACAACAGCAAAGGACCTTGTGAAGATGCTGGAGGAAACAGGTACAAAAGTATCTATATCCACAGTAAAACGAGTCCTATATCGACATAACCTGAAAGGCCGCTTAGCAAGGAAGAAGCCACTGCTCCAAAACCGCCATAAAAAAGCCAGACTACGGTTTGCAACTGCACATGGGGACAAAGATTGTACTTTTTGGAAAAATGTCCTCTGGTCTGATGAAACAAAAATAGAACTGTTTGGCCATAATGACCATCGTAATGTTTGGAGGAAAAAGGGGGTTGCTTGCAAGCTGAAGAACACCATCCCAACCGTGAAGCACTAGGGTGGCAGCATCATGCTGTGGGGGTGCTTTGCTGCAGGAGGGACTGGTGCACTTCACAAAATAGATGGCATCATGAGGAAGGAAAATTATATGGATATATTGAAGCAACATCTCAAGACATCAGTCAGGAAGTTAAAGCTTGGTCGCAAATGGGTCTTCCAAATGGACAATGACCCCAAGCATACTTCCAAAGTTGTGGCAAAATGGCTTAAGGACAACAAAGTAAAGGTATTGGAGTGGCCATCACAAAGCCCTGACCTCAATCCTATAGAACATTTGTGGGCAGAACTGAAAAAGCGTGTGCGAGCAAGGAGGCCTTCAAACCTGACTCAGTTACACCAGCTCTGTCAGGAGGAATGGGCCAAAATTCACCCAACTTAAACGTTTGACCCAAGTTAAACAATTTAAAGGCAATGCTACCAAATACTATTTGAGTGTATGTAAACTTCTGACCCACTGGGTATGTGATGAAAGAAATAAAAGCTGAAAAACTGAGTTTGGCTAAGGTGTATGTAAACTTCCGACTTCAACTGTACCCCGCAGTTCTCTCCTGCTATGAGGGTTACTATACCAATGTACCACCATTCATTCCTGATTGCGACCTGATGCCAGATCTCGGACGTTACGGGAAATTTGCCAGCCCAATGGGAGAGTTATTACGTGGATGTAAAAACCCACTGTTGAAGCACGTTACAGCTTGTAGAAGGCAGGTTTTCATGTTTTTAGACTCACCAACACAAACTTTAGATATTTGGTATCAGGTGAAGTATGAGGGGAAAGCCTACATGGTTTATGTGACTACAGGTTGTCTGAAGTGTTTTGATTGTGGGGAGATTGGACATAAGCGACAGGCATGCAAGCACAGAAAGCGGGGCGAGCAGGTCACTGATGGATCCTCTGTCGCATCTGGCTCCAGATCTGAGAGCAAGCCGGGGGTTTGGGGGCAGCCTCGGCCTCCACTCTGGGTTCAGATTCAACCCCAACCATCGTAATTGCAAGGTTGGCGTCTGAATGGCCACGTCTCAGGAGTAAGGAAAGTAAAAGGTCCTGCAAAAGGAAAGAAAATGGTAGAAAAGAAAAGTTAACAGAAAAACGATATGATCATGCAACACAGGGTGATTTCTTTCCCTTGTCTGTTACCTCTGTTGGGTTTCTTGCTTTCCTTTTCATACCTTTTTATGGAGGCTTTAAGTGTGGGCTCTTTAAACATAAATGGGGGATGAGACAGGAATAGGAGAGCTGTAGTGTGAGTTTAGTAGGCCTAAACATTTAAATGTGGTGTTCTTACAGGAGACCCACAGTGATGGTGGTAATGAGGTAGTGGGAGGGGCATGGAGTGGGAGGGGCAGTACTTCCTTAGTTATTGGTCTAGTATAAGTACAGGAGTAGCAGCTCTATTCTCATCAGACCTAGATCTTAAAGTAATATCTACCTCAGAGGTGGAGAAGGGGTGGGTGTTAGTGGTTCAGGCAGAAATTGGGGGTTTTCCGTTTCTTTGTTAATGTCTATGTTCCCAGTAGGGGGCCTGACCGGGCGCAGCTTTTTGAGAAGCTTAGACAGGACCTACTGCAGTATGACAGGGATAGCTGTATTGTAATGTGTGTGGGGGTTGGGGGGGGACTGGAACTGTACGACAGACTACACACTAGATAGGAACTGGGAGGAAGCTCATCCACATTCGGGGGTGGTTTTAACCAATATGTTGAAACAGTATGGATTGGTACATGTGTGGAGGGAGAGAGGAGCTGTACATGGGTAAAGGTAGTGGAGGGTAGGATTAGTGCAGCAAGGCTGGATAGGATCTATGTCAGTAAGGGGAGCTGTAATCAGGTTTTGGGATCCCGGATCTTCCCTAGTGGTTTTTCAGACATTATATGGTAACAGTTGCTAAATTATTGCATGATGCCTCTTTTTGTGAGGGGTTTGGTGTCTTTTTGGAGTGTTGGAAAGGGAGGAAAGCTGAGTTTGAGAACCTAAGACAATGGTGGGAGGTGGGGAAAACACAAGGATGTTTTGTCAGCAGTACTCTGCCCATGGGACAGCAAGGATAAGGTCTACTAGTCTCCCGAGTGGCGCAGTGGTCTAAGGCGCCGCATCGCAGTGCTAACTGTGCCACTAGAGATCCTGGTTCGAATCCAGGCTCTGTCGCAGCCGGCTGCGACCGGGAGACTCATGGGCGGCGCACAATTGGCCCAGGGTAGGGGAGGGAATGGCCGGCAGGGATGTAGCTCAGTTGATAGAGCATGGCGTTTGCAACGCCAGGGTTGTGGGTTCGATTCCCACAGGGGGCCAGTATAAAAAAATATGTATTCACTAACTGTAAGTCGCTCTGGATAAGAGCGTCTGCTAAATGACTTAAATGTAAAAAATGTTAAAATGTACTATTCAGAGGTTGGAGCAGGATATTAGAGGCATTGAGGATAGCCTTATTGGGTAGCAGGATTTAGGGTCAGAGAGGGAGTTGAGGGCTAAGCAGACACAGCTGGGGTCTTTTTAACAGGGTCAGGTAAAGGGTGTGCTTTTAGAACACGGATGGCTACCCTGACGCACATGCAGACGCTCTTATCCAGAGCGACTTACAGTTAGTGAATACATATTTTTTGATCCAAGTGCGTTCTTCTTCAACCTGGAGAAGAAGTCGGCGTAGCAGAAGCAGATGTTCCATCTGCGGCGTTCCTTCAGGGTCTCGGATGTCGGATCCAGCGGGGGGGAGGACTATGGATTCTACTCAGACGGTGGCATCAACCCTGATCCACAGTGTGCTCAGGAGATTCTACAGGGGTTGCCTAAGCTCGGGCCTGAGCAGAGTGCTGGGCTAGGGGGTGATTTTTCATTTCAGGAACTAACAGCGGCTGTGCAGCAGCTCTCCCCAGGCCGTGCGCCAGGGGTCGATGGACTGACAGCTGAGTTTTATAAATGTTTCTGGGGTGTATTGGGGAGGGACCTCTTAGAGGTCTTTCGGGAGTCGTTTGAGAGCTCTGTACTACCAGTCAGCTGCCAGCGGGCAGTGCTGTCACTACTGCTGAAGAAGGGGGACCTAGCTCTATTGATACGAGGCCAGTATCGTTGCACTGCTTGGATTACAAAATACTGTCCAAGTGTTTGGCAAATCGGCTGAAAGGTTGTTTGGACAAAATAGTTCACAGGGACCAGGCATACTGTGTGCCTGGGCGGACAATAACGGAGAACTTGTTTATTTTGAGAGATAGTCATCACTAGGATGTATGATCAGGACCTGGGGCTCATTTCGATAGATCAAGAAAAAGCTTTTGATAGAGCGTCATGCCTATCTGTTTAGGATCATGGAAGCGTTTGGCCTGAGAAGTGGGTTTAGATCATGGGTCAGCTCTACTGTTTAGCCATAGAACCATTGCTGTGTAGGCTGAGGGAGACTGCAGGGGTTGTAGGCTGAGGGAGACTCTGCAGGGGTTGTCAGTTCCAGGGGTAGTAGGTGGGGAGACGGTTTCATTGTCAGCTTATGTTGATGATGTAACAGTGTTTGTTAGAGGGGAGGGAGATGTAGAAGAGGTTAGCAGGTGGTGGTGCACAGGCCTAGGGTTGGGGTTGGCTGTGAACCTATTTGTTGGAGGGCCTCAGTATACTGTAGCCAATGGGCGTAGGGACTGCCTGGTGAACTACCTGGTGGGATGGCAAACATTTCAATATGGAAGACAAGGAAACTTGAGATGCTGGGGGTGGGATGTAGGGACCCCAGGGCTGTGTTGCTGGGGCGGGCTCGGCTAAAACTGGAGCATGTATATGGGGTGTTGGTGAACCGTCTGGGTGACTTTGTAAGGGTGTGGGGCGTCAGGGGGGGTTCTATGTGCGGTGGACGAGGGGGGGCTTGGTTTTAACTTTCTAGTCTGTTAAAATGAAATAAAGTTTGTTTTAATGATGTACAGTAGGTATTTGAGAAAAATAAAGTGTATATATATATATATATATATATATATTTTTTTTTATCTCTCTCATTGAAAATAATATCCAAACCTTCCAATCTCCCTCCTACACACAAGTTGTTTTATTTTGAGGAAGAGAAGATGAGGGAAGGGAGAGCAGAGAGAGATTGAGAGAAGCAGAGAAAGAAAGTAGGGGAATATAATTGTTTCCAAGACTATCCCATCTTCCCCTTTCTCCTTGTGACAGGAAGATGAGAGGTCTTTGTCAAGAGGAGACAAAATAAGATAAAGGCTGGCATTGATCCTCACTGTGGAGGGAGAGAAGGGAGCCCTACATCTAGACTCCCAGTTTGATCACTGTGGAGGGAGAGAAGGGAGCCCTACATCTAGACTCCCAGTTTGATCACTGTGGAGGGAGAGAAGGGAGCCCTACATCTAGACTCCCTGTTTGATCACTGTGGAGGGAGAGAAGGGAGCCCTACATCTAGACTCCCAGTTTGATCACTGTGGAGGGAGAGAAGGGAGCCCTACATCTAGACTCCCAGTTTGATCACTGTGGAGGGAGAGAAGGGAGCCCTACATCTAGACTCCCAGTTTGATCACTGTGGAGGGAGAGAAGGGAGCCCTACATCTAGACTCCCAGTTTGATCACTGTGGAGGGAGAGAAGGGAGCCCAGCCTTACATCTAGACTCAGTGTGTGTACTTGTGTGAGAGAGAGAAAGAAAATGTGTTTGTTTGTGTGTGTGTCCGTATCAACATGTGTATGTGTGTGTGTATGCACAGTGATTAGAGAGCTAGAGTGCATGGTCTTTCATCCTCCGTTGACCAAGGAACAGTCCAGCCATGCAGTCCATCAAAGGTGTGTGGAGGCCTGTGTGTGTGTCTGTCTGTGTGCATTTGTGTGATGGCTGATCAGTGAGTATGCTTTTTCACCCATCACTGAACATACAGTACCTTCAGAAAGTATTCACACCCCTTGACTTTGTAGTTGTGTTACAGCCTGAATTTGAAATAGATTAAATTGAGATTTTTTTGTCACTGGCCTACACACACTACCCCATAATGTCAAAGTGGATTTTTTTTATATTTGTTATTATTTTTACAAAAATTGTCTTGAGTCAATAAGTATTCAACTCCTTTTATGGCAAGCCTAATTAAGTTTAGGAGTAGAAATGTGCTTAAAAAGTCACATAATAAGTTGCATGGACTCACTCTGTGTGCAATAATAGTGTTTAACATGATTTTTGAATGACTACCTCATCTCTGTACCCCACACATGCAATTAGTTGTAAGGTCCCTCATTCGAGCAGTGAATTTCAAACACAGATTCAAACACAAAGACCAGGGAGGTTTTCCAATGCCTCACGAAGAGAGGTTTGGAAATCTCTTTCTTATTGGTCTATTACAGGGGTCGGCAACCTAAGGCACACGTGCCAGCCTTGGCATGCGAGGGTATTTGCCTTGGCAAAATATATATATATTTTTTTAAATGTGCGTGCCGTGCTAAGCCTTGGCTTGACGTTCATTATCTCACCATTTATTTTTATTTTTTTAAACTGGAGAAAATAATTGAAATTGCATGCATTGGTTTTGAAATTGCATTGGTATTCACAGCAATTTTGTATTTCCCAATGTATGTCAATCCTGATTAGCCAATGGGCTTTCATGATTTTACAGGAGTTTCATATTATTAGTTCAGCACAAGACAACCAGTCTCGCCTCTCCCAACAAATTCAAAACCAAGGCTGGGTGTCGATGACTTTGAAATGCAGCTGATCGAGCTCAAGGCATCCTCCCTTTGGTCATCAAAATTCCCAGAGCTGCGCAAAGAACTGGAAGGAACTAAGAGAGATCAGGTGGGCTCCATTATCCACTGTTGGGAGAGACTGCCAGTGAAATTTGACAGTCTGAAGAAGGTTGCATGTGCAATGCTTTCAGCATTTGGATCCACGTATCTATGTGAACAGATCTTTTCACACATGAAGTCAATCCTGAGCCCCTCACGCAGCCGGCTGACAATGGACCACTCGGAGGCCTGTGTGCAGCTCAGTCTCCAAATATAGCCCAGATATTACGCGGCTCAGCAATGGGACAAGGATCGCAGGGTCAAGGATCGCACTAAATCGGTAAGATGTGATTTTCAATACAAAATGATATAACCTTGTAATGTTCATGCCTGTAAATTTCAGCAAGTTGTAATGTGAACGTGTGTGTGTATTTGTGTGTTGCAGTGGATTTGGAGTAAGACGGGGGAGACGTGGAGATGGAGATATGGAGATATGGAGTTGCTAATGAAATAAGATCGTTTTTTCTTACATTCCGTTATGTTTAGGGCTGTTGGTAGGCCTAACAGTCGTCTCAGTCATTTATTTTTATTGAACCTTATTTTTAAATCATGTATTATTTGGCCTTCGTAGTTCTGTAGCCTATATTGAAATGGGACTGTTCCACAAAAATACATGGAGGAGCAATTTATACACATGATTATATTATAAACGAAGATGTATAAATTATATTTCCAAGTGTTCTAAAATGTTTTCCATATATAAACAATCGAAATGTCTGATAAATTCAACTGAAAACAGCAGAAGTGTCGCATCACGACGAAATCTTGATTCTATCTTGATAAAACGCACCAAAGGAATATTGTCCATAAATCAAAACCAGAAATAAAACAAACATTTAGACAGCTTTACGAAACAAAATACAGCGCCTTGGTGCGGCATGGCTCATCTGATGTAGCTAGGCCTATAGTGGAGCTCTGTGGTGCTGATGGACAGCGCCTCTGTTTAGCGAGTTAGGGAATTCTTCCGTTTGTGGGCAATTAGATATTCAATAGACACAATTAGTTGTAATGCGCATATGAAAATCATAACTGGCACGCAGATTGTTAGAAATGGTAGGATAAATTGTAAATTGGCACTCCATACATAAAAAGGTTGCCGACCCCTGGTCTATTGCCTGGTGATTTCACCAAAACAGGCTGAAATTTCAGGCGGTCTTTTCAAAGAGCTCTTACACTAAAAGGGCATTCATTTTCACAATTTGACAGTATTATTCCAACCTCATAGTGTGGAAATATACTGTATATAAAACACAGGAAAATCACGCTTTTGACTGCACTGGGCCTTTAAATTCATGAGGAAAGTGTATGAGTGATTACTTTAGAGAATGGTAATGTAGCCTATGACTCTGGTGCAATGGACTAGCTCTACCTACGTCTCTCACGTCAGCCTCAGAGCAGCTGGAAGGCAGAAGGTCAGTGAGTGGGTGATGTCCTCGGCTTCAACACACACACAAACAAACACAGACAGACAGACAGACAGACAGACAGACAGACACACAGTATTGACACACTCACTCACACAGTTCCGGCTCTAGCCCATTATTTAGGGTCAGCCTGTGAAAGCTCATTGCACTCTATGTCCAAGTCCTCAGTACCAGAACTTGAGTTACGCTACAATCTCATGCTGCACTAGAGGAGGAAACCAGTGAGCTATTTTTGTGCTCAGCTTCTAAAGAATTCCTCTGTCTCTCTGTCTGTGTCTGTCTCTCTGTCCAGCATCCTTTTGAGGTCTGTGACTGTACTGACATTTGGAGAGAGTCTCTGACTGTCAATAGGATCTCAAGTAAGGATTTATGGATCGATTGGCCGCTTGACGGAGAGCAAGGCCTCTTCTTGAGTGTTTTTCGCCATTCCTCAGTGAGAAAAGTTACGTAAGAGGCTAATGCCCTCACTAAAAGAGTTTGGAACAAGCTAAATGTTTTATCTCTGACTGGGATTTCCATAATTCTCTACACTCCATCTAAAAGAGCTGGAGAAAGCTAAATGCTTTCTCAGCAGTCCACACAACCTGTAGTTAAGTGCTACGTCTCAGTGCTCCCAAACTTCCTTCTCTCGACAGAGAAAGCTGTTAAAGTGCACTCGAAAAACCCTGAACAGGAATTCCTGAAATGGGAAGGGAGCAAAATGGAGTGACGCTCCAGGCGTTTGACAGGAAGGCGAACTTATTAAGCGCTACGCCTCTGGGCAGTTTGTCTGGGAGGTTTAACAGGAAGGGGACCTTATTAGGTAGGACGCTTATGGGCGGGAAGACTGGGAGGTATGTCTGACTGTGACTGCATGTGTCCAGGGACCTCTTGCTCTTTATACCTCAATCATTTTAAGAGGCGGAGGAAAGGCTTGATGGTGAATCAAGGTGACGGAGGCCTGCTAACCATATAGGCATGCTAACCAATATACGCAGCCATGTGTGTAACAGGGTTGATGTATTAAATTGTCCTGGCAGACTCCAGAGTTAATGTGTCCCTCTGTGAGGTCATTTCATCGTTGCTGTTGATCACGTCAAACGTGATTTTTATCGTTGAACATGTAGATCAGCCGAAGAAAATGAACATCATTCATTCAACTGAGCCAGAATGGGGCCTACTCAACTGAGCCAGAATGGGGCCTACTGAACATCTAAACAAATCAAATCAAATGTTATTTGTCACGTGCCAAATACAACAGGTGTAGACCTTACCGTGAAATGCTTACTTGCAATCCCTTAACCAACAATACAGAGTTTTTTTTTTTTTTTATAAGAAAAAGTTGCTCAATAAACTAAAGGAATATAGTAACCCAATAAAATAACAATAACGAGGCTATATACAGGTCTGGTTAAAGTGACTGTACATAGATAATAAACAGAGAGTAACAGCAGTGTATGTGAAGAGTGTGAATGTATGTGTGTGTGTGTGTGTGACGTCAATATGTATGTGTGTGTGTGTGTGTGTGTTGGAGTGTCAGTGTAGTATGTGTGGGTGTGTGGTTAGAGTCCAGTGAGTGTACATCGAGCATGTGCAAGAGAGTCAGTGCAAAAAAATCATAATAAAATAAGGGGGTCAATGCAAATAGTCCGGGAGCTATTTGATGAATTGTTCAGCAGTCTTATGGCTTGGGGGTAGAAGCTGTTCAGGAGCCTTTTGGAACTAGACTTGGCGCACCGGTACCGCTTGCCGTGCGGTAGCAGAGAGAACAGTCTATGACTAGGGTTGCTGGAGTCTTTGACAATTTTTAGGACCTTCCTCTGACACCGCCTGGTATAAAGGTCCTGGATGGCAGGAAGCTCGGCCCCAGTGATGAACTGGGCCGTATGCACTACCCTCTGTAGCGCCTTGCGGTCAGATGCCGAGCAGTTGCCATACCAAGCGGTGACGCAACCAATCAGGATGCTCTCGGTGGTGCAGCTGTAGAACATTTTGAGGATCTGAGGTCCCATGCAAAATCTTTTCAGCCTCCTGAGGGTGGAATAGGCGTTATTGATGTGGACATCAAAGAACTTGAAGCTCTCGACCGGCTCCACTACAGCCCCGTCGATGTGAATGGGGGCGTCCACGGCCCTCCTTTTCCTGTAGTCCACGATCAGCTCCTTTGTCTTGCTCACGTTGAGGGAGAGGTTGTTGTTCTGGCACCACACTGTTAGGTCTCTGACCTCCCTATAGGCTGTCTTATTGTCGTCGGTGATCAGGTGATTGTCGTCTGCAAACTTAATGATGGTGTTGGAGTCGTGCGTGGCCACGCAGTCGTGGGTGAACAGGGAGTACAGGAGGAGACTAAGCACGCACCCCTGAAGCTGTGATTCTTCATCAACAATAGATGCTTAATGTACACTTGCTGTGTTGGTACTGTGACACTCGTGGCGGTGTGGTTGAGATGCTGATTATCACGCAGCTAGAAGAACACTGGGCTGCGTTGTTGCTATACAGACTGCTCCGACTGTGCTCTGCTGTGAGTCCCAGTGTTAGGACCAAAGAGAGATAAAAGGTGAACGTGAACGCGGCCCACCTGGCCTCCCTCGTGTCTCTCTCTCTCTCTCTCTTGCTCTCTTTCTCTCTGTCTGTAAGAGTCAGAGGCTCCTGGATGCCCTTTGATGTGATCCATCTAATCTCCCCACACAAACACCAGGAAGGGAGAGGGAGATTGTGAAGGAGGGGGAGCGAGGGAGTGAGAGCTAGAGGGAGAGAGATTGAGCTAGAGTAAGGGAACAGGGGAGGGAATGAGAAGAGAGAGAGAGGGCAAGAGAGAAGCAAAAGAGAGAGGGGTAAGCAAGAGATGAGAGAGGAGGAGGGAAAGAGGGAATGAGGGAGGGATTGAGCATAGAGATAGCGAGAGAGAGAAAAAAGAGAGATAGAGAGGGAGAGATGAAAGAGGAAGTTAGAGAGCAAAGATATGAGAGACGAGGCAGGGAGAGAGAAGGAGAGATGAGAGAGCGGTAGGGATGGAGGGAGAGATGCAGCTGCTGCAGTCACTAGAGGAAGTGAGGGGCTTTAATTAGGGAGGACTGTAGCAGGACCCACCGAGAAAATGTCCTCCTGACTCTCCTCAGAGGCAATTACCTGTTAATAGCGTCTCTGCCGCCTGCCCTGTGTGTGTGTGTGTGTGTGTGTGTGTGTGTGTGTGTGTGTGTGTGTGTGTGTGTGTGTGTGTACCGGAGGCGCTCTGATTTCTGCAGCACTGTCACTACAGAAATACAGTATATCCCCTCGCTTGTCACATTAATCTAGAGGTGTGTAGGTGTGTCTTGTCACATTAATCTAGAGGTGTGTAGGTGTGTCTGGTCACATTAATCTAGAGGTGTAGGTGTGTCTTGTCACATTAATCTAGGGATGTGTAGGTGTGTCTTGTCACATTAATCTAGAGATGTGTAGGTGTGTCTTGTGACATTCATCTACAGATGTGTAGGTGTGTGGCAATAGATGTCGCAGAGTTTCTCTGTGTGCGTTCATCTACTGCATGGGTGAGGGTGTGTGTATGTGTGTGTTATACAAAGTGTATGTCTGTGTGTGATATACAGTATATACTTTGCTTTCGGAAAGTATTCAGACCCCTTGACTTTTTCCACATTTTGTTAAGTTACAGCCTTATTCTAAAATTGATTAAATTGTTTTTTCCCCTCATCAATCTAAACACAATACCCCATAATGACAAAGTAAAAACAAGTTTTTAGAAATTTTTGCAAATGTATTAAAAATAAAAAACGGAAATATCACATTTATGTAAGTATTCAGACCGTTTACTCAGTACTTTGTTGAAGCATCTTTGGCAGCGATTACAGCTTCGAGTCTTCTTGGGTATGACGCTACAAGATTGGCACACCTGTATTTGGGGAGTTTCTCCCATTCTCTGCAGCTCCTCTCAAGCTCTGTCAGGTTGGATGGGGAGCGTTGCTGCAGAGCTATAGAAAGATTCATCCGGGCTCTGGCCGGGCCACTCAAGGACCGGTGGAAATGTGTCCTTTGGTCTGGAGTCCAAATTGGAGATTTTTGGTTCCAACCGCTGTGTCTTTGTGAGACGTGGTGTGGGTGAACGGATGATCTCCTCATGTGTTGTTCCCACCGTAAAGCATGGAGGAGGAGGTGTTATGGTGTGGGGGTACTTTGCTGGTGACACTGTATTTTGACTGGTATATATATATATATATATATATATATATATATATATATACACACTACCGGTCAAAAGTTTTAGAACACGTACTCATTCAAGGGTTTTTCTTTATTTTTACTATTTTCTACATTGTAGAATAATAGTGAAGACATCAAAACTATGAAATAACACATATGGAATCATCTAGTAACCAAAAAAGTGTTTGAGATGGTTTGGGATTAGTCGGACCGCAGAGTGAAGGACAATCAGCCAATAAGTGCTCAGCATATGTGGGAACTGCTTCAAGACTGTTGGAAAAGCATTCCAGGTGAAGCTGGTTGAGAGAATGCCAAGAGTGTGCAAAGCTGTCATCAAGGCAAAGGGTGGCTATTTGAAGAATCTCAAATATAAAATATATTTAGATTTGTTTAACACTTTTTTGGTTACTACATGATTCCATATGTGTTATTTCATAGTTTTGATGTCTTCACTATTATTCTACAATGTAGAAAATAGTAAAAATAAAGAAAAACCCTTGAATGAGTAGGTGTTCTAAAACGTTTGACCGGTAGTGTGTGTGTGTATATAAAGTTGAAGTCGGAAGTTTACATACACTTAGGTTGGAGTCATTAAAACTCGTTTTTCAACCACTCCACACATTTCTTGTTAATAAACTATAGTTTTGGCAAGTCGGTTAGGACATCTACTTTGTGCATGACACAAGTAATTTTTCCAACAATTGTTTACAGACAGATTATTTCACGTATAATTCACTGTATCACAATTCTAGTGGGTCAGAAGTTTACATACACTAAGTTGACTGTGCCTTTAAACAGCTTGGAAAATTCCAGAAAATGATGTCATGGCTTTAGAAGCTTCTGATAGGCTAATTGACATAATTTGAGTCAATAGGAGGTGTACCTGTGGATGTATTTCAAGGCCTACCTTCAAACTCAGTGCCTCTTTATTTGACATCATGGGAAAATCAAAAGAAATCAGCCAAGACCTCAGAAAAGAAATTGTAGACCTCCACAAGTCTGGTTCATCCTTGGGAGCAATTTCCAAACACCTGAAGGTACTATGTTCATCTGTACAAACAATAGTACGCAAGTATAAACACCATGGGACCACGCAGCCGTCATACCGCTCAGGAAGGAGACGTGTTCTGTCTCCTAGAGATGAACGTACTGTGGTGCGAAAAGTGCAAATCAATTCCAGAACAACAACAAAGGACCTTGTGAAGATGCTGGAGGAAACAGGTACAAAAGTATCTATATCCACAGTAGAACAAGTCCTATATCGACATAACCTGAAAGGCCGCTCAGCAAGGAAGAAGCCACTGCTCCAAAACCACCATAAAAAAGCCAGACTATGGTTTGCAACTGCACATGGGGACAAAGATCTTACTTTTTGGAGAAATGTCCTCTGGTCTGATGAAACAAAAATAGAACTGTTTGGCCATAATGACCATCGTTATGTTTGGAGGAAAAAGGGGGTTGCTTGCAAGCCGAAGAACACCATCCCAACCGTGAAGCACGGGGGTGGCAGCATCATGCTGTGGGGGTGCTTTGCTGCAGGAGGGACTGGTGCACTTCACAAAATATATGTCATCACGAGGAAGGAAAATGATGTGGTTATATTGACGCAACATCTCAAGACATCAGTCAGGAAGTTAAAGCTTGGTCGCAAATGGGTCTTCCAAATGGACAATGACCCCAAGCATACTTCCAACGTTGTGGCAAAATGGGTTAAGGACAACAAAGTCAAGGTATTGGAGTGGCCATCACAAAGCCCTGACCTCAATCCTATAGAAAATATGTGGGCCGAACTGAAAAAGCGTGTGCGAGCAAGGAGGCCTACAAACCTGACTCAGTTACACAAGCTCTGTCATATATATATATACACACACACACACACACACACACACACACTACCGGTCAAAAGTTTTAGAACACCTACTCATTCAAGGGTTTTTCTTTATTTTTACTATTTTCTACATATACAGTACCTGTTCTTTGAGGTGTGTTCCTCAGTCCCCTTAAGACATTTAGCTAAATCTCAACAAACGGGGGTGTTCCATACACACTAAAAACAAACGGGGGTGTTCTAAACATTCCTTCATCGATAGTTTCCTGATTGACATGCTCATCCGTAGAGACGTCAGTTTGGTTTTTCGTTTTTGCGTTTGTGTGTGTCTCCCCTGCATACAAATGCTTTGAATGATACAGGTCCACATGATGCCCATTGAGCTACAATAGGAGTGTGTTGTGAATTGGACTAGCCCATGCTGTGTGTGTGTGGTGTTTGTATTAGACCTGCTTGTGCTGTGTCTCCCCCGTTAGACCCAATCTGTTGCTTCGATGTATCAACAGTAGACACACACTGGACTCCCCACCAGCCTTCTCCTGTGTTTGGCAGGATTTTAGTGCACCATAATATCCACACACACACACACACACTTGTATTCGCATACACTCATGCGCACACATACATGCAAGAGCGCACGTATGCATGAACATGTATGCACAAACTTACACACATACACACTTACACACACACACACACACAAAGCAGCAGCCTTAGGAATGATGATGTTTGCTTTCAAGCCTTTCCTAATGACCCTGGAGGTTGCTGGTGTGAATGGTAAAACGGGGTGGATCGATACGGGTTGTAAAAAGGCTTTTTGAGGGAACACTGCCTCAGCAGACGATCAGAGAGACACACACACACCCACAACTTCACCTCTCCAGTCCACATAGAAGGGATTGGCCTGCAGTCTACACAACAGACAGACCTCATGCCCTTTCTTCATTCTGATTAAGTTATACAGGTTCAGGGTATATAGGTTAGGGTAACGCATACAACGTTAGGGTAAGGTACACAATATTACAACAATGTGTTCAGGTTTAGGGTAACCTCTACAAGGTAAGGGTAATGCATAGCAGTGTAATGATCAAAATATACAAGGTTATAGTTGGGTGAATATTCTGTCCATTTAAAGTGAATGAGAACTGATCTGTTTGGACCCCAGGAAGAGTAGCCGCTGCCTCGGCAGAAGCTAATTGGGGATCCTAATAAATATTAAATACAAAAGTATAATCTTCAGTCCAGTTAAAAGCTAACAGGGTCTGATGAACTTAGAATAACCGTATCATATTGAGTCTGAAAGCAGCCAGTTCCCTCATCACCCTGCGCTAGTGAATAGCCAGCTAGCTGTGAATCTGTGCAACGTGTGGATCACTCTGTGAAGTAATTGCGCTCTATCAGACTAGATTTCTGCACCTCCAGCTTTTCATCCCAAATGGCCTTCATTAGTTTAGATGGCTTGTAGTTCTATTCACTGGCACTGGTAGAATGTAACAAAATTGTATTTTTCCTGGAAGCATATAAATGGGAAAAGCCTGTGTGGTATTTACAGTGATATCAGTTCCTAGAATGTCCAATGATCAGTGTTGTCCTAGTATTTCTTTGAAAAGCATACTGGCATTCTTGCATTAAGTAGCCTTGCACCAGCCTTGTCTTGTGTGAACCAGACCGGCTCATAGGAACTGTAGCATGAGGCAGCTTGATGTACAAGTACACACCCTGGACAGGACACTAGTCTATAGCAGGGCCTTGTATTAGCCACAATGGACAGGACACTAGTCTGTAGCAGGGCCTTGTATTAGCCACAATGGACAGGACACTAGTCTGTAGCAGGGCCTTGTATTAGCCACAATGGACAGGACACTAGTCTGTAGCAGGGCCTTGTATTAGCCACAATGGACAGGACACTAGTCTGTAGCAGGGCCTTGTATTAGCCACAATGGACAGGACACTTGTCTATAGCAGGGCCTTGTATTAGCCACAATGGACAGGACACTAGTCCGTAGCAGGGCCTTGAATGAGCCACAATGGACAGGACACTAGTCTGTAGCAGGGCCTTGTATGAGCCACAATGGACAGGACACTAGTCTGTAGCCAGGCCTTGAATTAGCCACTATATATCTAGTGGATGTAATTCTAGTCAGTAGCCTTTTTAAAGACTTACACCTGAATTATATAGATACTGTACGACTTACAGGGCAGCAGGTAGCCTAGCGGTTAAGAGCGTTGGGCCAGTAAACAAAAGGTCGCTGGTTTGGTCCCCGAGCCGACTAGGTGAAACATCTGTCTGTGCCCTTGAGCAAGGCACTTAATCCTAATTGCTCCTCCTGTAAATTGCTCTGGATAAGAGCGTCTACTAAAATGTAAAATGTAGGTATGTCATGTAAACGGAGTAGAACCTTATTACAGTTGATGATCATTCATCTTCTCAAACAATGTAATGAATATATTTGGGTATATTCTGAAGACTCAACCACTCTGATAGAAGCATATATAACGGAATCATTTTCGTATTTTTCGACCTAGAAACACACGCAGTGAGGCTCCTGTTTCAAATAACTCTCTTATGCGTCTTGTCATTGTTCTGGCCTCTGCTCTAAATTCTTAGCCAACTACAATAACAACAGTCAAAGAAATTAAAGCTTGAAGTCAGATTTCTCTCACTGCAGAATGTGCAGATATACGGAGTAAAAATCTTTCTTTTCCCCCCTCGGCCAATGAGTCAATAATGTTTTCTGTCAAATTGGATTTTTTCACTGGGTGCTAGTCAACGCTGAAGTGTGAAGGGAGGCGAGATCAGCCAAGATGGAAGTCACTCCGACGCCAGAATCCCCATAAATTGTAATTAAGACAAAGAAATGTTAATAAAACCAGGGAAATAACTCCAGATTCAAGGCAACATTTCACGTTTGTGAAGGTCCTCAGGACATTGGGAGACTCCGTCAAAACCGTCCACTAGGGGCAATTTATTTTTTAAATTCCACAAGCTCCGTCTCCGAGGGTCGCATGTTCAATCCCAGTGATGGGCACTCATTTTTGCAACTTCTAAATTTGACGTTTCATCCCAAACAGGTTGAAATTGGATGTTTGGAGCAACTACAAAATGTGATGTTTGGAGAAAAGTGTAAAAATGTCTAATTCTGCAGAGAGTCTGTGTGAGCTTGTTGAATAAAACATATGGCCAATTAAGCCCAGTGTTAGACCGAGCTATTCAAATAGGATAATATCAGTTGTTATTCTTTGGCTTGAATATCGTTTTATGCGCACAGCGAAAATGAAATTATTGCTTATCACTTTATTTTTTAATTAGTCGCCGATATACACATCATGCAGACATCGACATACCCTGACAATGTTTAATGTGAAAGACGAGGATTGTATCCCCCCAAGGAAGGGCAATTGGAGGACACGTTTTACAACCTCGACGGTGCGATCAACTTAATGAATATGTAAATAAGACCAGTATACGAGCGCTGGGTCGTTAGTGTCAAAGCGTGTGAATTAAACTCTGAAACCACATCTGTTAGAACTAAGCCCAGGGTGAAATAACCAGTGTTCACTATAGCACGGGGCATTGTTCAATGTGTTCACTCTTTCATCAACTGTTGACCCAGTACTGCCATCATGGGTATGCCACTGAGGTGATAACGATGTGCCAATCTCTGCACTCTGCAATTTCCGCACTGCGCGCACACACACACACCTCACATTTTTGCTGTCCCCTTTCCCTCAATGACAGACTGGAGCCTTATCAAACTTTAACGCTCTCAGATAAAACAGGCTTCTTCAAATAGAATAGAACAGTGCGGTGGGTACAGTACGTGTTTTCATACCAATGCAGATGTGATATTCAGGGCAGGCGCTCCCTAAGCAGCTGTCACTACTGGGTGAGGGGTGGAGAGGGGGTGGAGAGGGGTGATGGTTGTGGGGCAGTGTTTCTGCAAGATGGCCGCCGCAGTAGAGATGTCTTGGGAGGAAGAGAGAAGGATGTTGATTTGACCCGCAGGACAGGCTAAATAGTGAGAGCTGGTGACAGCTTGTGTACTTCAAGGTTGTCCCAGCGCTTGAGCTCGCTGTCTAGTGTGTGTGCCTCTCTCTATCCTGGTCCAGCTCTCTCTCCCGCTCTCCATTTAGGTACCTCTCTCTCTCTCTCTCTCTCTCTCTCTCTCTCTCTCGCTCTCTCTCTCTCTCTCTCTCTCTCTCTCTCTCTCTCTCTCTCTCTCTCTCTCTCTCTCTCTCTCTCTCTCTCTCTCTCTCTCTCTCTCTCTCTCTCTCTCTCTCTCTCTCTCTCTCTCTGTGTCTCTCTCTCTCTCCCTCTCTCTGTCTCTATCTCTCGCTGTCTCTCCCACCTGTTTGGATGTTTATTGTATATATTTACTATATACTATCATATTCCTTTTAATGTACTACTCAGCAGATCTGTTTATGTATGCATGCAATTATGCACATGCGTGTGTGTGACAGCCTCTATATCTCCGTATGTATGAGGTGGTGAGAAGATAAAAGACTAGAGTGTACAGACCCAGCTCAGGGATGTCCCAGTGCAGAGCTACAGACCCAGCTCAGGGATGTCCCAGTGCAGAGCTACAGACCCAGCTCAGGGATGTCCCAGTGCAGAGCTACAGACCCAGCTCAGGGATGTCCCAGTGCAGAGCTACAGACCCAGCTCAGGGATGTCCCAGTGCAGAGCTACAGACCCAGCTCAGGGATGTCCCAGTGCAGAGCTACAGACCCAGCTCAGGGATGTCCCAGTGCAGAGCTTCAGACCCAGCTCAGGGATGTCCCAGTGCAGAGCTACAGACTCAGCTCAGGGATGTCCCAGTGCAGAGCTACAGACCCAGCTCAGGGATGTCCCAGTGCAGAGTTACAGACCCAGCTCAGGGATGTCCCAGTGCAGAGCTACAGACCCAGCTCAGGGATGTCCCAGTGCAGAGCTACAGACCCAGCTCAGGGATGTCCCAGTGCAGAGCTACAGACCCAGCTCAGGGATGTCCCAGTGCAGAGCTACAGACTCAGCTCAGGGGATGTCCCAGTGCAGAGCTACAGACCCAGCTCAGGGATGTCCCAGTGCAGAGCTACAGACCCAGCTCAGGGATGTCCCAGTGCAGAGCTACAGACCCAGCTCAGGGATGTCCCAGTGCAGAGCTACAGACCCAGCTCAGGGATGTCCCAGTGCAGAGCTACAGACCCAGCTCAGGGATGTCCCAGTGCAGAGCTACAGACCCGGCTCAGGGATGTCCCAGTGCAGAGCTACAGACCCGGCTCTGGGATGTCCCAGTGCAGAGCTACAGACCCGGCTCAGGGATGTCCCAGTGCAGTGCTACAGACCCGGCTCAGGGATGTCCCAGTGCAGTGCTACAGACCCGGCTCAGGGATGTCCCAGTGCAGAGCTACAGACCCGGCTCAGGGATGTCCCAGTGCAGAGCTACAGACCCGGCTCAGGGATGTCCCAGTGCAGAGCTACAGACCCGGCTCAGGGATGTCCCAGTGCAGAGCTACAGACCCGGCTCAGGGATGTCCCAGTGCAGAGCTACAGACCCTGCGTTGTGACTGGACGAATCCCCCTCTGACTCTCGGCCAATTACATGACTCCTCATCCCGCGGCAGCTCCCGAGGTGAGCCCATTAATCAAACACAAACCTTCCCAGCAGCACTTGTTATGCTAATTAGCTTTGGTTCATCCAACGCTCCTCAGAGGCCCATCGGCCCGCCCCCGGGGCCACGGAGGTATTCGATTGGCCGTTCCCGAGTGAAAGTGGGAGTTCATTGGCTGTCATGGTTGTCAGGCGATGTCTTTGGTATCTGGCATCCTTTCAGAGGGGGAAAGGAGTTGAGGGAAGGAAGCCGTCTCAGACTATTGGAACGCTGCCCTGTGTAAGTTTAAAGGTATTTTAGCCGTCTCAGACTATTGTAACGCATCCCTGTGTCTGTGTTTTGAGGGAAATTATAAGAGTGAATTAAGCTGACTAAAAGTATTGGAACGCCTCTGTAGGCTCTAAGGGTGAAATGACGGGGGGGGGAAGTGAGCTGTCTCAGACTATTGGATCACATTTTCAGTGAGTTGTATTGTATTGAGGGAAAGGACCATTCTGTGATTACAGTGCTAGTGCTATGTGATTTGAGTGTAATCACAACTCTGTGTCCTTGGTGTTGATGGAGAAATCCATAACTCTGTCCATTGGGCCTGTAAACTGCGGGTGAAGTGTGTGTGTGTGTGTGTGTGTGTGTGTGTGTGTGTCTGCTCTGTGACTGTAGAGTTATCAGTGATCAGAGTTCTGGGTGACTGGGCTCCACTTTGTACCGATTTATCGTATTTGTGTGAAACAACATACTCTGCTGCGGCCTACTGAAAGGTCAGAGGAAATGTGTGTGTCTTCATGTGGTTACAGAGAGCGGGTTGGGAACAGTGTGTATGTAAGACTGTGTGTGTGTGAACGCTCTTGCTTCTGTCAATGAGTGTGTGCGTCTGTGTGTGTGTTTCTCTGTGTGTGTGTGTGTGTTAGGTACTTGATTTTACTCTCAAATGCCTCCTCCACCATCCCATCCAAGGCTTTGCATCATTTCACTTTCAATAGCTCCCGTTTTTCTTGCTGTTTTTTTTTACCCACCACAGGGGGGGAAGAAACAGACTTCCTGACATCCTGTCCATTCTTATACCTGCTATACAGTGAATCACCGGCCTCCATCTCGCTCTCTTTCTCTCTGTCTCTTTCTATCTTTTTTCAACTGAGTAGGTCCTAAATGGTTATTGAACCGACAAGGTCTGTCTTGAGAGCTCAGGTCCTCTCAGTGGGTGTGTGCGTACGTCTCTATGCAACCAGGGCTCAAGCCTCTCCTTTAAAATCCATAGGGAGAATTGGCTGGGATCCTTTAAGACTATATCCATCCTGTTAGTATCAGGTGAAGGGAGTCAGAGAGACTATATCCATCCTGTTAGTATCAGGTGAAGGGAGTCAGAGAGACTATATCCATCCTGTTAGGATCAGGTGAAGGGAGTCAGAGAGACTATATCCATCCTGTTAGTATCAGGTGAAGGGAGTCAGAGAGACTATATCCATCCTGTTAGTATCAGGTGAAGGGAGTCAGAGAGACTATATCCATCCTGTTAGTATCAGGTGAAGGGAGTCAGAGAGACTATATCCATCCTGTTAGGATCAAGTGAAGGGATTCAGAGAAACTAGCTCTATATACTACAGCTGTTTATCAAATCAAATCATAAATGCGCCGAATACAGCAGGTGTAGACCTTAACGTGAAATCCTTACTTATAAGCCCTTAATGTCACGGCAGTGTCACGGCAGTGTGTTCAAAGAGAATACATACACCCATTTAAATGCTAAAGCGCTAATTAGCGTCATTGAGCTAACACATTGGGGGAAGCGGTTGAAATTAGCATTAGCATGCGTATCTTGAGCATTAGTACAGTAAGCATATGGCCCTGTGGAAATCAGTCCAGGCTCCAACTCCCTTAGGGGGGCCAGACATGCCTGGGCATGTGTTTACATACACCCACGACGTATAACCAACCCCAACCGCCCCCCAATCACGGTTGCAGCTATCGCCACGGCAACCCTGACTCACGCTGCCCCCGTCGCCTCGGCGACCCCAGCTCCAGATGTTTCTCTGTCAGACCTGCTGCCTCCCCCTGCGTGGGACACGACTAGTGCTTACGGCTAATGGGCTAGCTGCTAGCGGGCTGACAGCGGCTTGATGGTGTAGCGCTGTGGTATAGCTGCTAGTTGTAGTGTAGCTGTTAGCTGTTAGCTGTAGCGTGTAAATAGCTGTTAGAGCTACCACACACAGCAGCTGTGAAGATATCAACACTGGTGGTGGAGTGATGGAGTAGTGTTGTTGTCAGTGGAAAGTGTGTGTGTGTGTCTGAGAGGGAGAGATTGAATTGGTAGATTAGTATTGTTCTCAGTGGATTCTCCTCCTGTTTAGTTTCTTCACTTTTTTCTGTCTTTTCTTTTGTAATGGATGCATCATAATGCCACAGAAAGACAGAGAGAGAGAGATATGGGTGGGAGGGAGGAGTGGGATGGAGAGAGAACACATCATCATGAGCAGAGAGTGGGCTTGACCTCAACCCCAGCAGCGGTCACGGGAAAGAGGGAGGGAGGGAGGGAGGGAGGGGGAGAAAAACGGCAGAAATACAGTGTGAATGAAACATTAGGAACACCTGCTCTTTCCTGACATAGACTGACCAGGTGATTCCAGGTGAAAGCTATGATCCCTTATTGATGTCACAAGTTGAAGAAGGATTTTTAAGCCTTGATACAACTGAGACATGGATTGTGTATGTGTGTCATTCAGAGGGTGAATGGGCAAGACAAAATATTTAAGTGCCTTTGAACGGGGTATGGTAGTAGGTGCCAGGCGCACCGGTTTGAGTGTGTCAAGAACTGCAAAAGCAACTGTGGAAAGCATTGGAGTCAACATGGGCCAACATCCCTGTGGAACACTTTCGACACCTTGTAGAGTCCATGCCCCGACGAATTGAGGCTGTTCTGATGGCAAAAGGGGGTTCAACTCAATATTAGGAAGGTGTTCTTAATGTTTAACCACTCAGTGTAGATGAATAACACAGCACAATCCCTTGCAGATAGGCTACTACACCACATTATACACTGGGTGGTTCAAGCCTTGAATGCTGATTGGCTGACAGCCGTGGTATATCAGACCTGGTATATCAGACTTTATACCACGGGTATGAAAACAACATTTATTTTTACCACTCTAATTACATTGGTAACCAGTTTATAATAGCAATAAGGCACCTCGGGGGGTTTGTGGTATATGGACAATATACCACGGCTAACGGCTGTACTCCGCATTGCGTCATGCGTAAGAACAGCCCTTAGCCGTGGTATAATATTATTGCCCATATACCACACCCCCTCGGGCCTTATTGCTTAAATATACTACAATATACTATAGATTAGTATACTATTACATATTATACCGTATACCAAACATTGCAGATGACTTACCGTATACCAATCCTCCAATACCCTGGTCACTACTGTATGTGACTGAGTTATTCACACGATGACAGGGGGATACCATCTGAATACATTGCAGATGTGGCCCATTCATTCCATCACTTTACCAGGGAGCTGTAGAGCGTCTTTCGATAGAGATACTGGAGGAGGTGTGTGTGTGTGTGTGTCAAATTAAATCAAATTGGATTTGTCACATGCTTCGTAAACAACAGGTGTAGACTAACAGTGAAATGCTTAGTGTGTGTGTGTGCTTGTGTGTTCGTGTGTGTGAGATGCTGGAGGAGAGGAGGAATCTGGTTCTGGCAGGTCAGCTCGATCCGTGGGCTCATCATTCAGCGTACTGGGGACTGAGGCGGAATACGGAGGAATTTAATCAAGACTAGCTCTCGCTGAGCTCTCGGAGAAAATGTGTGTGCGTGTGTCCCTCTGTCCATGTGTGTGATAGGGGTAATTCAAGAAAGGGAACTAACGTTGGGCGAACTAAAAAAACCTGAACAGCGGTCATTTAGACAGGCAATTATGCAGGCATTATCATAAAACAAGTGGCCCTAATGAAATAATCCCCCTCGCCCCAAACTCATTTTTGTCTACCAGGAGGAGTTGTGTGTGTGTGTGTGTGTCACACTCAGGAAGCAAGGAATGGTCAAGGTCATGGCCATTAAAGCCAGCCTATTTATATAATGTCATAAGCCACAGGCGCTTCTCTCTCTTTTACTGTCTTTCAAACAATCTACTCAGCACTTGGGATTGAAGTTTGATGTATTTCTTTCCCGCTGAAGTTTTTTTTAAATTAGCTATTTATTTACATATTTTGGCTGAAGATAAGGAGTAGGTACATTTCGCTCAAGGCTATGAGTGTTCCCAACCAGCTGAACTATTTACCTTTCTCACACCCCTTCCCATAAACCCCTGCTTCAGGCCAACCAAAATGGCCGGCGTTGTTGTTTACCTTTTAGCGTAGATTTAGTACCCACCAGCAGCGTCCCTGTTTCTGTGGATTTTTATAACAGCAATCCTTTTAGCCGGGATTAAATAAAATGAGTAAATGCAATAAAAACGCCTTTCCTTCCTTTCTCCCATAGTGAGTGTTAATGATGTATAGCTAGGACGGAACTCGTTGCCAAGTTTCAATACCCAGTGGCATTTTGTCCTCATCTTAACTCCCTGTAAGTGATTTCCCCCCTATGACTTCTGTATTGAAATTATTGGAGTCTTGGGCTGAGTCCCAAATGGTACCCTATTCCCTCTGGGCTCTGGGCCCGAACCAACAAAGGTCCTAGGAATCCTGTTAAAACCTGTTTTAAGACTAAAAAAAACTCCCAGCTCAGAGTAGGTTTTAGGATGATGTTAAGACACTGCTCAAACAAACTCTGAGCCAGGAGTAAAATCAACTCATAAAAGTTCATCTCAGCTGGTAATAACGACAGATTGAGGTACCGCAAAGGAAAGATGGTGATGATGCTCGTTGACGTTGGTTATTCACCATCATTTGCAACAATCACGATAAGGCATGGCCAGCTGTGAACGCTATAGCATGCTTCAGACAACCACAGTGAATGTGACTGTACGTCAAATGTTGCAATGGTAAACCATTTGATATCATTTTCGCCTGACACGATCACTCTGACTAATCTTAATGCTTGATTCATCTGGATCTGATCTCTTAATATGTTACCATATTTTTAATTTGTACCAATTTTTTTTTGAATAATGTGATGGCATATTGCACTGAATCACAAAGTATAATGGTTGTTAAAAGCAGCATTTTGGTAATATTACTGTTACATCCATACACATCACTCCCTTTAACAACTCTAAATGGCTCTGGCCCAGTATGCAAGTTACTTGCCGATAATGTTGCATAAATTTACGGAAACACAGTTAAAGTTAACAAAGACCCTAGATGCTTTCAATCACCAACATATAGGCATGCCCAATTTAGGCATCTTTTTTAACAACATGATATTCAGCTTGAAATAACATGATGTAGGTTCATGAAATAATCGAACGAAAATGGATTATTTATTAGCCTAGTGGTTAAGTATTTTTAGACAGATGTTTTATTTTACCAGGTAAGTTGACTGAGAACACATTCTCATTTACAGCAACAACCTGGGGAATAGTTACAGGGGAGATGAATGAGCCAATTGGAAGCTGGGGGATGATTAGGTGCCCATGATGATATGAGGGCCAGATTGGGAATTTATCCAGGACACCAGGGTTAAAACCCCTACTCTTACAATAAGTGCCGTGGAATCACCACTTCCAGCAGCATCTGGTCTCCCATCTAGAGACCAACCAGGACCAACCCTGCTTAGCTTCAGAGTCGGTATGCTATTTAGGTTTATCATGTGAATTAGGCCTCATGTGAAATCATGTTCGAATGCCCAAGGGCATGTAGGTCTAGATTATTTATGGGTTGATCATATATCTAAACCATTCTTTCAACAACTCCAAAACATTTGCCTGTCTATGGTGAAGGAACCACTGACCCCCTGCCTTTTTCTATTTTCAAGACACCTGCTGGTAACTCTAAACTGGTTAGGACAACTCAGGGGCCGTATCCACAAAGCGTCTCAGAGTAGGAAATTGGTCATAAGTGCTGAGAATAGAGACATTTTAGTCTGACTCTTATGGGTCAAAATAAACGCAATGCATGAAACCTCTTTAGTGATGAGAGCGTAATGCAGTGAGTCAGTGGTTTGGAGTTGTTAAAATAATGCTTTGATATTTCTATATGATCAATCCATAAATAATCTAGACCTTCATGCAACAGTATCTCTTGCGCCTTTGACAATGATTTCACATGAGGTCTGTTTCACATGGTATGCCTAAATACTTAGAACCATTAGGCTAATAAATAAACATGTTTTTATTTCGATTATTTAATTACCTACATTATTTCAAGTTATCCCTTTAGAGAGCAATATCACGTTGTTCAAAAAAGATTCCTAAATTGGGCAATTAAAGGCATCTAGGGCTTATGTTAACTTTGATTGTGTTTGATGAAAATGATAGACGTTTCAAATGTTTTATGCAACATTATCGGCAAGTGATTTGATGCCAACTGTGCCTAAGCGATTTAGAGTTGTTAAACGGGAGTGATGAGTGTGTTGATATAACGGTAATATTATACAAATTCTGTTTTTAACAACCGTCAGAATTGTGAAAAAAAAAAAAAAATATATATATATATATTATCAAAGAGTTAAGAGTAGGCAGAGTGATGGGGTCAGGAGAAAATTATATCAAACGTTTTCCAATTGCAACATTTGACAGTCACATTCACTGTGGTTGTCTGAAGGGTGCCAGCTAGTGATGCCTCATCGCGAAGGAGCAGTACTACATGTAATTAAAGCAAATTGCTGCATATCTTTAATCTAATTGAACAAAACATGGGCCAATGCATTGTGCTTGACTAGTCAACTCATTACTAATTTCTGCAATGAAGTAGGGAGTTTGCTTTCTCTGGTAATTAGGAAAAGGGTCTGGGGCCGGCTGTGTTGGAAGTGTTTGAGTGTGTGTGTGTGTGTGTGTGTTATCCTGGAGGGTGGCATTATATATTGTACAGGTGCTTCTAATTAAGCCCCAAGAAAACAGTGAAGTGTCGGGCTGTGTGTGTGTGTGTGTGTGTGTGTGTGTGTGTGTGTTAACATCCTCTCTTACTCTGACACCCACACACCCTAGACCCAAACTCTCACGTCACACCAACTCAACAACACCATTACACCAACTCAACAACACCATTACACCAACTCAACAACACCATTACACCAACTCAACAACACCATTACACCAACTCAACAACACCATTACACCAACTCAACAACGCCATTACACCAACTCAACATTACACCAACTCAACAACACCATTACACCAACTCAACAACACCATTACACCATCTCAACAACACCATTACACCATCTCAACAACACCATTACACCATCTCAACAACACCATTACACCAACTCAACAACGCCATTACACCATCTCAACAACACCATTACACCATCTCAAAAACACCATTACAGCATCTGAACAACACCATTACACCATCTCAACAACACCATTACACCAACTCAACAACACCATTACACCAACTCAACAACACCATTACACCAACTCAACAACACCATTACACCATCTCAACAACACCATTACACCATCTCAAAAACACCATTACACCAACTCAACAACACCATTACACCAGCTCAACAACACCATTACACCATCTCAACAACACCATTACACCAACTCAACAACACCATTACACCATCTCAACAACACCATTACACCATCTCAACAACACCATTACACCAACTCAACAACACCATTACACCAACTCAACAACACCATTACACCATCTCAACAACACCATTACTCTCCCTCACTCCAACTTCCTCCTTATTCCCCATCATCTTTTCAAAACATCTCAACTCCTAAGATTCAGTATAAATGGTCTGCACTCAAAAAATAGATTTTCAAAGTTCTTTCATGCTATTTATGCTACTTATTCATCTCAACATTGAGGGAGTAATACGTCTGGATCTGAATTGAATATGCTGAATGGAAAGCCGACCTGGGTGGTGAAAGAGACCCGGCGTGATCCAATCCAATTTGTCCACAAAAGCCGTGTCTGTCTGATCTTAGTGGTTTCTCTAATGGTAAAGGGATCACTATGTGTGGCCAGATGATTCGATGATTATGTTGATATGAAAGGTCACATTCCAGGGGATTATGGGGGATCATGGTTGCCATGGCGATGATGATGAGCCGCCCCGCGCATCCGGGTTAATTATGCATTCATGCCCAGTGAGAGTCCCACTCTCGATGTGACACCTGATGGGCGAGAGAGCCTGTGTGTGTGTGTGTGTATGTGTGTGTGTGCTTGCGTGTGTGTATATGGCAATGTGTGTATACATGTCTTTATTTCAATGCGTAAATGAATGCCCGTATACGTGTGGGGATTCTGATGTCTGTGTATGAAAGAGATCTGAGCGACACAGTACATGTGTATTTCCTTAATGACATGTCTACATACACAATGTCTAACTGCTTCTTTCCATCTGCTTGTGATCACATTACCCAGCATAGTATAAACATGGTGTCAGGCCTCTGACTGTATCCCCCCGTGGTGGAATTAGAGACTACAGTGTGTGTCTGTGTGTTTGTGTAAGGTGTGTGTGTGTGTGTGTGTGTGCAAAGTGTGTGTGTTTGTGTAAGGTGTGTGTCTGTGTGTGTGCAAAGTGTGTGTGTTTGTGTAAGGTGTGTGTGTGTGTGTGTGCAAAGTGTGTGTGTGTTTGTGTAAGGTGTGTGTGTGTGTGTGTCTGTGTGTGTGTGTTTGTGTAAGGTGTGAGTGTTTGTGTGTCTGTGTGTGTGTGTGTGTGTAAGGTGTGACTGTGTGTGTGCTCTCTATCCCATACCAAGGCCTGTTAGATCCCTCTCTTCCATCAATCCCAGCCAACACACCTGACGTAGAAAGGGGGGATTCTTACTCTTTCTCTGTTATGTTGGACTGTGAAGCGTGACGGATCCTCACTCCGTCGTTTTTCTCTTGTCTTTGTATTAAAGTCCTAAAGGCTACGATGTGAGGAACCAGTCGGTGTTTCTGATGATGTAAATCCACTCAGGTTTAGTGTGCTGTAGTACAAGACGGTGTGTTCAAGTTTTTCTATCTGTGTGTGTGGTGTGTGCGTGTGCGTGTATGCGTGTGCTAGTGTGTGTGTGCATGCGTGTGCATGTGTGTGTGTGTGTGTGTGTGTGTGTGTGTCACATGGTATGCTGAGCGATAAATGAATGTGTCAGGCCCTGTGAAGGCCCATGGGAAGGAGAGGAGAGGTCCTCCTACTTGTGGATACCCAACATTACTCACGACTCGGGGCTGGTGGGTGGAAGGCTTGACAAACGATGTCTCCTCAACGCTCTCCTCAAACCAACTCTGCTTCACAACATCTTCATCTAGGATCTGTGTCCCCGCTCGCTCCACTGTCACTAACAGATCTCTGATCAGATCTGCCCTGATGCAAGACCCGGGTTCAAATAGTATTTGTTTTCTTTCAAACGCTTCTTAGGAATTCTGAATCGTTTGATTGAGCATGCCTGGTGCAACGAGACCAATGGAATAGTCCCGAATGTGTAAATCCCGCCTGACATCTGGCACTAGGGGGAAAACGGATACTATTTGAACCCAGCCTGTCCTGTTGTATATGTTGTGTTATCTAGTATCAATAATGGCATTCATCCTTCACTCTCAATGCAACAGTCAGTAGTTAGACTACTGGTTATTTACTACGGGGTTGCTGTTGTGAGTCCAGGCATGGTGAAGTGGATACTAGAGTTAGTCAAGATGCTTTTAAAGGGCAGTAATGATACCTCACTGCAGTCTGTATATTGTAAAGAAAAAGACCCCACAGACCTGAGTAAGGACTGGCGTATGAGTCACTTTGGAAACAGAAAAGAGCTTTACTATTTTATCTGTGCCGTTCTTCAATGTTTCGCGCACTTCAGTCTCTCGAGCGTTTTATAAATAGCGCTGCGTGAACCGTGAGAGAACACTTCCAGAAACGCACCTGATGGCCCTTCTCCACACACACACACACACATTACACACACGCACGCACACTCACACGCACGCCGCAATGATCGGCGTACTGCTACAAGGTGACGTGTTCCCATGTTGTGTGTGTTGTGTCTTGACTCCAAACAAAACATGTCGGGTTGTCAAAGCTACGCTGTCAAAATGTTCATCCTCGCTGTGCTCTGAACTGAGAGACAAAAATCTAAACACTGCTCAGGCAACAGTCCTTTCTCTGTCTCTCGCTCTGTCTCTCTCTCTCGCTCTGTCTCTGTCTCTCTCTCTCTCTCTCTCTCTCTCTCTCTCTCTCTCTCTCTCTCTCTCTCTCTCTCTCTCTCTCTCTCTCTCTCTCTCTCTCTCTCTCGCTCTTGCTCTCTCTCTCTCTCTCTCTCTCTCTCTCTCTCTCTCTCTCTCTCTCTCTCTCTCTCTCTCTCTCTCTCTCTCTCTCTCTCTCTCTCTCTCTCTCTCTCTCTCTCTCTCTCTCTCTCTCTCTCTCTCTCTCTCTCTCTCTCTGTGCCCCTGGAAAGAAGATGTCACGCCGTCTGTCCGTCAGGCAGAGTATTTTTTTCATCATATTCCCTCTCTCCTCTCTTCCACATCATATTCCCTCTCTCCTCTCTTCTGCGTCACATTCCCTCTCTCCTAGTAAAAGCCTAATGAGGGCCTGCATTCTACAGGCTGATGGATGGAGGGACCGATGAGCTGGCAGAGAGATAGTTATGGGGGAGAGGGGTATGGTGGGAAAGGGGAGAGAGAGAGACAGAGAGGGAGAGAGAAAAATGGATGGTGAATTTGACACAGCAGTCTGTCAGTTTAATGTGCAGCCAGCAGGAGCCTCATCTCATCATCTGGTAGGGAGCTGTAGTCAGTAGCTTTGATACATCCAGGCCCTGTCCGTCTGACGGTGGGGTGGGTTGATGGAGGGACCAGGGCCATTTATCAGCCCCCCCCCCCCTCTATGTGGGGCCCATAGAGATCCTATAAAATTGAACTGTAAGATATTATTTGGTGGGGCTGCTGTTCGTGACACAGAGCTGAAAACACGCGGCTCAAAGCAAGTTCATTAGTTAGCTGGAAGGGTATGATGTGATTCTGTGTGTGATGTGGGGGGGGGGAGGTTGGGGATGGAGAAGGATTATGAGTGTGTGTGCGCATATGTGTGTGAGATTGTTTGTTTGAGCTTGTGTGCACACCTAAAAAAAACAGGGTAGGGAGCGGTGTGTGTGTGTGTGTGTGTGTGTGTGTGTGGATGGGAGGTGGGGATGGAGAAGGATTATGAGTGTGTGTGTGTGTGTGTGTGTGTGAGTGTTTGTTTGAGTTTGTGTACACACTTGTGTGTGTGTGTGTGTGTGTGTGTGCTCAAGTTATTCTTCCTACTCTCCCCTCGACCTTGGCATCCTGTTTTTATTTTCTCCTTTGTTGATGTTGAGACGAAGCTCAACACCTACAGTGGCTCAGATAGATATTCGACGCCCGGGCGGTGATTGCATTCATGCGAGCTACAGCGGCTACCCATAAACCCATGGGGGCTCCACACATCAGTGTTTGCGTTTGGCTCGTTTTCCTGCAAATCCATCTCACTGACCTTTTCCTTTCCGCCGGCGTCTGTGGTGAGGGACAATATATTGCCATGTTCCACACACACCAAGACACACACACCAAGACACACACACACACACACACACACACACATCTTTCACGAGCTGTCTATTTTCACCTCTTCCGGTGTTAGCTGTCCCCACGCTGCAGTTTGTAGATGAACAACTACAGCACTCCAAAAAGAGGGAAAGTGATAATGTCCGAGAAATTGTTCTCGCCGGAACCTGTGTGTGTGTGTGTGTGTGTGTGTGTGTGTGTGTGGTGTGTGTGTGTTGTGTTTGTGTTTGTGCGTTCTTGAGTGTGAGTGAAGATAGGATAGTGGGCATAGGTCGAGGAAGTGAATTGCAGTGCAAGGCAGCAGGTAGCCTAGTGGTTAAGAGTGTTGGGCCAGTAACCGAAAGGTCTCTGGTTTGAATCCCTGAGCCGACTAGGTGAAAAATCTGTCAATATGGCCTTGAGCAAGGCAGTAAACCCTAATTGCTCCTGTAAGTTGATCTTGATAAGAGCATCTGATGAATTAATAAAATGTTAAAAAGAATTAAATGCATGTGTTTCTCAGGTGGCGAAAACAAGCTGCGCCCCATTGGAAAGCGAGAAACGTAGTCTGACTCGAGGGCATTTTTATGGTCTGCCACATCTCTTCGTCTCACATAGCGGCAGGCAGAAAACCATTCTGTGGGCTGTGACTTTTTTGATAATGAATTTAAAGTGCAGCCACCGGTTTCAGAATTCCTGGGGAACTCAATCATAGAAGTTGGCAACACTGGCGTTGAGTGCATTGGCATAAACAGCCTTTGCAAAAGGGCCTCTCTACCGGGCTAAATTGCTCCTCCACACAACAACAAACAACCTTCATTCTTTGACGTTTGAAAATATTTTTCAGGACGCTATAGAACCTGAGCGTCTTCCAAGACTGAGTGGTGAGAGGATCAGGGAAGTCCATAACTTGATAGACAACAAGGAAGAATAAAGTCCATGTAAAGAGGTCACAGCCACAGTCTGGCTCTCAATACACAGACAGCATCAGATAATAGACTGGCTCTCAATACACAGACAGCATCAGATAATAGACTGGCTCTCAATACACAGATCAGATAATAGACTGGCTCTCAATACACAGACAGCATCAGATAATAGACTGGCTCTCAATACACAGACAGCATCAGAGAAGAGACTGGCTCTCAATACACAGACAGCATCAGATAATAGACTGGCTCTCAATACACAGACAGCATCAGAGAAGAGACTGGCTCTCAATACACAGACAGCATCAGAGAAGAGTCTGGCTCTCAATACACAGACAGCATCAGAGAAGAGACTGGCTCTCAGCACACATACAGCATCAGAGAAGAGACTGGCTCTCAATACACAGACAGCATCAGATAATAGACTGGCTCTCAATACACAGACAGCATCAGAGAAGAGACTGGCTCTCAATACACAGACAGCATCAGAGAAGAGACTGGCTCTCAATACACAGACAGCATCAGAGAAGAGTCTGGCTCTCAATACACAGACAGCATCAGAGAAGAGACTGGCTCTCAATACACATACAGCATCAGAGAAGAGACTGGCTCTCAATACACAGACAGCATCAGATAATAGACTGGCTCTCAATACACAGACAGCATCAGAGAAGAGACTGGCTCTCAATACACAGACAGCATCAGAGAAGAGACTGGCTCTCAATACACAGACAGCATCAGATAATAGACTGGCTCTCAATACAGAGGTGGTCCTCTGTAGCTCAATTGTTAAAACATGGCGCTTGTAACGCCAGGGTAGTGGGTTCGATCCCCGGGACCACACATACGTAAAAATGTATGCACACATGACTGTAAGTCGCTTTGGATAAAAACGTCTGCTAAATGGCATATTATTATTATTTTATATTAATACACAGACAGCATCAGAGAAGAGACTGGCTCTCAATACACAGACAGCATCAGAGAAGAGACTGGCTCTTAATACACAGACAGCATCAGATAATAGACTGTCTCTCAATACACAGACAGCATCAGAGAATAGACTGTCTCTCAATACACAGACAGCATCAGAGAAGAGACTAGCTCTCAATACACAGACAGCATCAGATAATAGACTGGCTCTCAATACACAGACAGCTTCAGAGAATAGACTGGCTCTCAATAAACAGACAGCATCAGAGAAGATACTGCCTCTCAATACACAGACAGCATCAGAGAAGAGACTGTCTCTCAATACACAGACAGCATCAGAGAAGAGACTGCCTCTCAATACACAGAAAGCATCAGAAAATACACTGGCTCTCAATACACAGACAGCATCAGAGAATAGACTGGCTCTCAATACACACACAGCATCAGAAAATACACTGGCTCTCAATACACAGACAGCATCAGAGAATAGACTGGCTCTCAATACACAGACAGCATCAGAGAATAGACTGGTTCTCAATACACAGACAACATCAGAAAATACACTGGCCCTCAATACACAGACAGCATCAGAGAATAGACTGGCTCTCAATACACAGACAGCATCAGAGAAGACACTGGCTCTCAATACACAGACAGCATCAGAGAATAGACTGGCTCTCAATACACAGAGAGCATCAGAAAATACACTGGCTCTCAATACACAGACAGCATCAGAGAATAGACTGGCTCTCAATACACAGACAGCATTAGAGAATAGACTGGCTCTCAATACACAGACAGCATCAGAAAATACACTGTCTCTCAATACACAGACAGCATCAGAGAATAGACTGGCTCTCAATACACACAGACAACATCAGAGAAGAGACTGCCTCTCAATACACAGACTGCATCAGAGAATAGACTGCCTCTCAATACACAGACAGCATCAGAGAATAGACTGTCTCTCAATACACAAACAGCATCAGAGAAGAGACTGTCTCTCAATACACAGACAGCATCAGAGAATAGACACACTTCTGAACCACTCACACATACACACTGAGTAGCATTACATTACAGTTCAGCAAAAAGAAGACAAGACACACAAACCAACAGACACACACACACACACACACACACACACACACACTTACCCAGCTCATTCCCAGAGAGTGTGGAGCTGCATGCTCTGTTTTCATTTGATTATCCTCTCTCTAAAAAGTCAGAGAGCGAGGGAGAGAGTGAGAAGGAGAGAGGGAGGGAAAATAATTGCAGTCTGGAGGGGGCTTTGATTACAGTGTGCTAGAGAGGCCCTTTGGACAGGAGCTGTTTGGAAAATAAACCCTCATCCCCATGCCTATCACAGGTCTGCACCACTGAGGGGCCTGCTAGCACAGCACGCTAACTCAGTATGCTAACTCAGTGTAAGCCTATAGCAGAATCATAGCACTTTAACACTTTGCTAGTGTACTGCAGTACAATGCGCTAACTCTGCATGCTTGTCACACACACTAATAGCAAGACAACATACTAATGCAAGACAACGTTTTAATAGCAAGATACTAACTCTAACTCCTGTCCTTCTATGCTAATTTGTTCCACTCGTACACGCTCTCCTTCAATTGACTATCACTGTCAAAGTCACAGACATTTTTAAGCCTATGGAACATTTGGTCTAGACCATCAACACTCGATCGTCACTTGAAATTCCATCGCTGCCATCCTCCATGCATTGTATTAAGGGGAGAGATGGTAGGTTCAGCGTGACAACGATAATGATATATCTCACCGTGGACAATCAGGCTGGAACATGACTTTCTATTATCATAAGCTGTGGCTCCCCCTGTGATTGCGTGCAGGCTTAAAGATTGTCCCTCACAGGCCTCCGTCCGTGGTCCTTAATCTGTCAATCATATTTGAGCTGTTTAGATAGCATGCGTGAGAGACGACAGAGACCTTGCCACACTAGAACTGACGTAAACACACACATATGCACACACACTTTGACCCCCAAACTTTGAACCAACGGAGCTCCACTATTTGCTCTCCTGCCGGATGTAAATGATTTGTATTGGGGGAGGAAAGGGAGGAAAGTGCAGTTTGTCGATAATGAAGTGTCTTTCTTGACCGGTGGCCAACAAAATCCCGCAATGACAACAAATAGCCGGTGGCGTAAACAACAGCAGTAGACAGAGTATTATCTGCAGTGTACTGGCTTGCACTTCTCTAATCCGGGGTACATTTCTGGAAACCAGCGAGGCTCGCCTCGGCGGAAGGCGCAGGGAACGTGGAGGGATTTACATTAGCGGGACGCACCACAGAGAGGGAAAGTGACCATGGAGCGACTTAACCCCCACATTTTTGGACCGAGTGTCCCCCTGAGGTAGATGAGGCAACTCGTAGAGGGGCGAAAGGAAGGAGGGAAGAGAGAGATGAGGAAGGGAGGAGGAAAGGGAGGGAAGGAGAGAAGAGGGAGGTTTCATGATGATGTTTTATGTCATTTGCGTGCCACTGTCTCCCATGTTGTGACCTGACCAGGAGAAACTCTGGGCTTTAGTTGGGATGGAGTGTGAGATGGTGGTGGAGGAGTGTGGTCCGAGTCAGGGCTACAGTAGTGATGGGAAGAGGAGGAAGAGGAGGAGGAGGGAGAGAGGAGCTAGTTTGAAGTTGTCATGTCATACAGGGTTAACTGGCTTTGGGACACAACATCGGGAGTCTGGGTATTGGTTAAACTCCCCGAGTTCGGAGTCTTTCTGGACAGAAAATAACCCTACCACAATATAGTCGGCTTCACCCAAAAACACCTTCCTGTCAACAAAAACATCTTTAGGAACTCTGCTTACCAGACATAAAGTGAAATGTGTCCCTCACTATCAAATAAACGTCTGAATCCAACTTTTGTCTGAACCACACCATATTCCTGCTGTATATACAGTGGTAGATTTCGTGGTAGGAAGTATCCTGGGAAGTGCATGGTCGTCAGCCCTCTGTCTAACTCGGCAGCCAGGAATATGGTGCGGTTTGGACAAAACTTGAAATCAGACGGTTATTTGATAGTGAGGGACACATTGCACTTTATTTCTGGTAAATATAGTTCCTAGAGATTATACATATGCTTTTATTGACAGGAAACCCAGCTATATTAAGGTAGGGTTATTTTCAATGCTTAATTTGAGCCGGATCCTGATTTGACCTTGTTTGTTCCGGCACCTATTTGCCCGGCTACGGTACCTCACTCAGCGTTATTTATGCAATTTGTTCACTGTTTGCACTGTAAACATTAAAAAAAAAGGGATCAGAGTGAAATCAAGTTGCCTGCTGGTTATTTCTCCCGCCTCCCAGAAAAACCATCATGTAAAAGCGCAGTGATCCTTCATCCTAATCCTTCCACACTGATTTCAGACCTGCTCTCTTATTTGTACATATTGGTTATGGGGCGGGCTGGCGAGGTAAGTAACTGATCTTGAAACAGGTCTTGGCAGTGGTGGTCAGCTAGTGAAGAGGTCCCTACATAATCAAGTCACGTAGCCTAGTCTTGTCGTCTCTGTACTGAATTGAAAACTGAGGGAAAGCAAAAACAAAAGTGTGTCCACCGACGAAGTGCCCGGAGCAGGTGCAATTTGGATGGAGGCTCAGTTCAAGACCAAGCAAACCTATAACCCCTGGCTTGTCAAGCAAAATTCAAAGCTGGGCTGTACAACATGTAAAAAGGTAGGGAGTTTGGGCCCGGAAAAGACTGGAGGGATGAAACTAGCAAAAGAGTGGGTGGAATGTACAGTAACATCCTCTGCCTCCGACGCAAAAAAGCAACAAAGAGCCCTCAGAAAAAAGGTTTTTGAACATGCCCAAACCAAGGCCTATTTAGCGGCAGCAAGCATTGTAGACAAGGCTAAAGAGGACACCTTAACACAGGTTGTAGTTAACGCTCAAAATAAAAACATAGACACCAGAGCCAGAGTCTTCCCAACAGCTTACAAAGAGGCTAAACGTCATAGATCCGCTCACGGTTTGGAGCAAGACATTGACTATCAGGAGTTAAATGGACATGACATGGGGAGAATTTTCCATTCCAATGTTGTTTGCTCCAACATACAGCAACATATTTAATCCGAAATGAAGCGAAAACTATTTGAAAGAATAGTTCAGTGCTCTCCCAAAATCAGCCTAACGCTCGACGAGGCTACTAGTTTGAATAAAAAGAGTGCCTTGATTGTATACATCAGACTTCAAGCTGGCAGATATGGACCTACCAGCAAACATTTCTGTTGATCTTGTGGAACTGGAGGATGTATTTGCTGGCGGAATTGTCCATAATCTGTTATCTGCATTAGAGGGTGTAAAGTTTACTGAGGACTTTCTCTCCAAAACCCTCATTGGAATTACGTGTGATGGTGCGTCTGTCATGCTGGGACGCAAGAATGGACTAGCGACAAGGCTCCAGGCTCTCTTCCCTAATATAACTGTTTGGCACTGCTCGGCACACAGGCTTGAGCTCACAGTAGGCAATGTGGTAAAGAGATGGGAGCTATCAATCATTTAAAAATACCTATGGACAAGCTATATTCGCTTCATAGCTTATCTAACAAAAACCGAATGGAGCTGAGGGAGTGCACAGAGAGTTTAGACATTCAGCTGTGCAAAATCGGCAGGATCTTGGACAATAGATGGGTGGCATCCAGTTTTAGAACTGTAGAGTCTGTGTGGAAAGATTACCCGGCTCTTCACAAGCATTTCACCACAGCAGCTGAGGATGCCTCCCGCGACGGCGTGACCCGTCAGAGCTATAGTGGCCTTGCCATGCGGATATCCTCGCATGCGTTTGTTAACAATCTAGGTCTTATGAGTGACGCACTTCAAGAACTCTCTGAATTGTCACTCGAGCTCCAAAAGAGACACTGCACAATTATTACTGCACACAGGGCAGTCACCAGGGAAGCGAGGGTGTTATTACTGCACACAGGGCAGTCACCAGGGAAGCGAGGGTGTTATTACTGCACACAGGGCAGTCACCAGGGAAGCGAGGGTGTTATTACTGCACACAGGGCAGTCACCAGGGAAGCGAGGGTGTTATTACTGCACACAGGGCAGTCACCAGGGAAGTGAGGGTGTTCAGTGCAATGGCAGAGCAGCCAGGCCGTCGCACAACTCAGCCAGAGAGGGATTCAGGAGAACTTTCCAAGGAGTCAAACTGAATAGTGGAAGACCCTGCGACAGAGTCCTTAATTAGAGGGAGTTTTTCGAGAGCTTGGCGAGGAACATGGAGGCTAGAATGTTCTCTCAAGGAGGACAGGCGGTGGACAATACAGGATAAAGCCAGTTCATAGAGGAGCTGAAGGTGCATTACGTGCGATACTGGCCGAAGGACGCAGGAGCACTGTAAGGAGAAACAGAGGTTGGATTTCTCTGCCAGAGGTTTGGCATTGACAGTCCACGTACGGTCATACGGGCCTACAGGCAGCACAGGGACACTGATGGTAATGATAAAGGAGACATTCCAGATGGACTTAATAGTAGCGATTGTCTGGAGATCGCCTGTTAGAAGGCGAGAAGTGAGAGTTGAGACACGAATCCTTTCTGGCATATCACTTCCAGGGAGATTGGGAATTGCGAGCAGAGCGAAAATGGGACCAGCCCGGCACATTGCAGCCAGAGAATATGACTTCTACGCAGATTCATCCGGGAAATACAGCTGGCTTTCCATAACGCCTTACTGCAGTATCAGGACCACAAGAACCGGAGGCGGATCGAGCAAGCTTGGATTTGAAGATGATTCACCAACGCACCGATTCTCTCTCAACCGACACGGCCCGGCCAGTCTCGCGTTGAAGTGGACGCGTCTGATGTGGGAGTTGGCGCCATCCTGTCGCAGCGATGCTCCACGGACAGTAAACTCCATCCCTGCGCCTACTACTCGTCGCCTTTCGCCTGCGGAGAGGAACTACGATGTGGGCAACCGGGAGCTTCGCGGTGAAACTTGCCTTGGAGGAGTGGCGCCACTGGTTGGAGGGGCGGAGCAACCGTTTATTGTCTGGACTGACCACAAGAATCTTGCTTACGTGCAATCGGCTAGACGTCTCAACTCCCGTCAGGCCAGGTGGGCGTTGTTTTTCGGACGATTCAATTTTTTCCCTGACGTTCCGACCTGGATCTAAGAACGGCAAGGCGGACGCCTTGTCCCGGATGTTCTCCAAGACGGAAGAGAGTGGGTCCAAGACCGAGACAATTCTCCCCGAACTGCGTCGTGGGAGCAGTTATGTGGAAGATTGAGGAGGAGGTGATGGCGGCCCTTCGGACGCAGCCCGGTCCCAGTAACGGTCCACCCGGTCGGTTGTTTGTGCCTGAGTCGGTTCGTCCTGCTGTCCTCAAATGGTCCCACGCCAGCAAGATGGCTTGTCACCCTGGCGTGGCTCGGACGATGGCGTTTCTTCGCAGACGTTTTTGGTGGCCTGCCATGGCCGAGGATACTCGGGTTTTGTTGCTGCCTGTCCAGTGTGTGCGCAGAATAAGAGTACCAATCGGCCCAGCTCTGGACTACTTCACCCCCTTCCTATTCCCCGGCGACCATGGTCGCATCTGGCCCTGGACTTTGTCACTGGGTTGCCCTCTTCTGAGGGGAACACGGTCGTTCTGACTATCGTGGACAGATTCAGCAAGTTCGCCCACTTTGTGCCAATTGCCAAGCTTCCCTCTGCCTCGGAGACGTCCGAGATCCTGGTTAGGGAGGTTTTCAGGGTCCACGGTTTGCCCAGTGATATCGTTTCCGACCGTGGCCCTCAGTTTACCTCTGCTGTCTGGAAGTCCTTCTGTTTGGCCATTGGAGCTACAGTCAGCCTCACATCTGGTTTTCACCCCCAATCTAATGGTCAGGCGGAGAGAGCCAACCAGAAGATGGAATCCACGCTACGCTGCCTTGTCTCCTCCAACCCCACCTCCTGGGTCTCTCAGTTGCCTTGGGTTGAGTATGCCCACAATACTCTCCCTACATCTGCCACTGGGATGTCTCCCTTCCAGTGCCTGTATGGCTACCAACCTCCCTTGTTCCCTTCTCAGGAGAAGGAGCTCTCAGTGCCCTCTGTTCAGGCCCATATTCGTCGTTGCCACCGGACCTGGCATCGGGCCAGAAAGGCACTCCCTTAGAGTTTCGGACCGGTATCAGCTCCAGGCGAATCGTCGCCGGATCCCCGCTCCCACCTATACCATCGGAGATAGGGTCTGGTTGGCCACACGGGATCTTCCTTTACGGACTGAGTCTAGGAAGTTGTCACCGAAGTTCATTGGTCCGTTTGTGGTGGAGAAGGTGATCAATCCGGTGGCAGTTCGACTCAAACTACCGAGGACGCTCAGAGTCCATCCCACCTTTCATGTCTCTTGCCTCAAGCCTGTTTTCCTCAGTCCTCTGTTGCCTCCTCCGCCTCCTCCTCCTCCTCCTCGGATGATCGGAGGTGGTCCTGCCTACACGGTGCGACGCATCATGGATTCCAGACGGCGGGGCCGGGGTTTCAGTATCTCGTGGACTGGGAGGGGTATGGTCCTGAAGAGAGGAGTTGGATTCCCGCGCGACAGATCCTAGATGCTGACCTCATTCGTGACTTCTACCGCCTCCATCCTGGCGCTCCGGGAGTCCGCCCGGTGGCGTTCGTCGGAGGGGGGGTACTGTAACGATTCCGGCAGTCTGAGTCGGGTTCCTGTCTGTGTATTAGTTTTTCTGCTCGGGATCTCCAGTTTCCCGAGGGTTCTGGAACGCTCCCTGCCTGGTTGCCGGGCAACGTTGCTAGGCCGGGAGCTCTCTTGATTTCCGCACCTGCATCCCATCAGCAATCTGCACACCTGGTCCTGATCATCACCCTTCTTAGGCTCTGTCCTAACATCCATTCCCTGCCGGATCGTTAGCCATGAACATCACTCACCCGGAACCTTCACCCAACCTCTGCCTGATGGTCGGCGGCTGCCGAGCCATTACTGGACCTACCACTGCACCTCAACAACCCATCCACGCCACCCGCTCTGTTCCCTGGATTATTCAGCCTCACTCGTGGATCTATTAAATAAACACTCACCTTTGTTTCAACTTACCTTGTCCTGGTCTGCTTCTGGGTTCTGGCTTAGTAAACCGTGACAGAGCTGTTAGATGGCAGTCAGCACCATCCCCATCTCCAGTGCAGAATGCGAGCGGGGATTTTCTCAAATGAATCTGATTTGCACCTCAACCCGCGCCTCTCTGCATACCTCCACCATATCAGGGCTACTCTTTCTGAACCTTGTTGGCCCACCCCTGACCAAATTCAACCCAGTCCCCTTTGTGAGGTCATGGACTGTTAAAGGACACAGACGTGTCACAGACACCAGGAGCAAAACAAGAGATAGGGAGGAGGAGTCTCACCAGGAAACGACCGTGTTGTGGGAGGTTTTGGAAAACTAAGGTAGGAACATCTTTTTTCTGTCCTTTACAAACTTAATCTGAATATGCGCTTCATATTTTCACAGAGGCAGGAGGCCTATATATTATAATATGTGTTCTGCTGTAGGCTACATTGATTTATTTTATTTGAAGTATATTCTAATATCAAATCAAATGATTGTGATATGTTTGTTCTACTGCAACAATGATGTCTTGAAAAGTATATGTAATTCGAGTCTTGTAAGCCCCACAGCTGAGTGTGTGCATATGCATATGGCGGGTGTTCTGCAGTGACGTGAATGCAATGCTTTATTAGAAAGGATTTTTTTTTTTTCATGCATTCCGGTACCTCAGAACACCCCAGGTCACCCCCCTCTCATGCTCACTGTTTGTTCCTCCCGATTTACAAATTAAGCACTGGTTATTTTCCGTCGCCACCCACCAGAACGATGCACAGCTCAGGGAGTCCAACCAATACAGACTCCCCATGTTGTGTCCTAAAGCTAGGGCTAACACTGCCTCAGTACAGGAGGAGACGGACAGGTGGAGGGAGGGAGGGAGGGAGGGACACGGAAGTAGATGGAGAGAGGTTCTGGGACAGATTTGGGCCGGTGCTGACTGGTGGTGTGGTCCCGTGGGATGGAGAGATGAGACGAAAGAAAAGCTTTGAACAGGAGGATGATGGAGGACAGGTCTCCCGTCACAGGTCACAGGTCACAGGTCACAGCAAGCATGAGAACACACGGACGGACAGACGGATGGACTGACGAACGCATGCATACACAGTCAATTATTACTGAAGTGGCAGCACAACCAAAGGAAGATAATTCATTGTTTTAAAAAGCTATATTGAACTGTTGGGATCTAACTTGAAATATACTTATTCCCGTCACAATATAAGAAGTTAGTGATTACGTTACATGATACCTGTTTATGTTCTGTGTCAATGAAGGGTGAATAAGGAATGTGTATGGAAAGTTACTGAGGGAGGAGAAGGGCAACAGTTAGTCTCTGATAAGGCAGGCCAGCTGCAGAACTAGGGAGGAGCGAGGTCAAGTCAACAGATGAAGTGGTCTTCTGTAGCTCAATTGGTAGAGCATGGCGCTTGTAACGCCAGGGTAGTGGGTTCGATCCCCGGGACCACCCATACGTAAAAATGTATGCACACATGACTGTAAGTCGCTTTGGATAAAAGCGTCTGCTAAATGGCATATTATATTATGGAAGAAACCTCTGGGAGAGGGGCCGACCCAACGACCCTCCTACTACAGTCCTCTCTCACACACATACACTTCCACGCCCACGAAGGTTCTAGCATCAGGCAGGGCCATGACTCCATCAGTGAGAGGAACCAATTAAGTTCCTGCCTAGCAACAGAGATGTATTGGCTGTCTAGATGTGTAAGGAGTTGACCCCGCCTAGTAGGAGGTTATAAATACATGTGCTTGTGTAATCATACCTTGTCTTTGCAGCTGTATGACCCAGCTGTATGACCCAGTGGGTGAGTAAACTTGGCTTGAGCTTTTTTTAGTCATCTGTTTGACATATTACAGAACCAAACTTGTAATGAATCAGCATAATCAATACTCCCATTTTGAAGTTTCCGCCCACACAATGTCACTGTCTCTGAGTTTTTATTTGCCATACCACTTTGTTATTCCTTAGTATTTAATTCATTTTGAGCCATAGGGGCATAGAAATCCATTTAACTTATCATGCAACACTAGGTATTCATCTCCTTAAACTCAAACAACTATTGAGTTCATTTTCATCTAAGTCTTTTCATCTGTTCTTCCGCTGATGAATTATTCACACTATTGTTCTTTCCTTTTCACTATCACTTATTTGTATTTTCTCTGAATCCTCCTCTCCCTCCCCAGCCTCCCTGAATCCTCATCTCCCTCCACAGCCTCCCTGAATCCTCCTCTCCCTCCACAGCCTCCCTGAATCCTCCTCTCCCTCCACAGCCTCCCTGAATCCTCCTCTCCCTCTACAGCCTCCCTGAATCCTCCTCTCCCTCTACAGCCTCCCTGAATCCTCCTCTCCCTCCCCAGCCTCCCTGAATCCTCCTCTCCCTCTACAGCCTCCCTGAATCCTCCTCTCCCTCCCCAGCCTCCCTGAATCCTCCTCTCCCTCCACAGCCTCCCTGAATCCTCCTCTCCCTCCCCAGCCTCCCTGAATCCTCCTCTCCCTCCCCAGTCTCCCTGAATCCACCTCTTCCTCCACAGCCTCCCTGCATCCAACTTTGCCTTCAGTCTTCCTAATCGGGGGGGAGAAAACATGTCGTCAGTGAGAAGATCAAAGGATATTTGTTTTGCGTTTCTATGCTAGATCAGAATGGTATCTTGTCTCCATTGGCTTTCATTCTATATTAGCAGGTGGGTGTTGTCTTGTCTGGCAAGATCAACTGGCTGACAAGATCAATGTTTTTACGTAATTAACACATTGGTGAACACACATCTCTGTCAGTGTGTGTGTGTGTGTGTGTGTGTGCGTGTGTGTGCGTGTGTGCGTATGTTGAGGGGTTGATTGAAAACCCAGTCAGCGAACAAAGAGGTTTGTTGCAAGTAAAAGGCCTCTCATGTATCTTTGGGGATAGATAGTTCTGTGATTCAGTGATTCTATGTAGATCCTCTGTATGAAGCCAGCAATCTATTGGCAGTTGTCCTTAATAATACCTCCATGTTGTGTATTTACTTCTATCTACTGGTTTTAGTTCTTATTTTTATGTCTCTCTCTGTCTCTCTCTCTCTCTCTCTCTCACTTTCTCTCTCTCTCTGTCTCTCTCTCTCTCTCTCTCTCTCTCTCTCTCTCTCTCTCTCTCTCTCTCTCTCTCTCTCTCTCTCTCTCTCTCTCTCTCTCTCTCTCACTCTCTCTCTCTCTGTTTCTTTCTCTCTGTCTCTCTGTCTCTCTTGCTGTCTCTCTCTTTCTCCCTATTTCTCTCTCTCTCATACAGACTCCCGCTCTCTCTCTCTCCAGTCAAAGCCCACAACCCTATATCAGATCTCCCTCTCTTAACTTCTGATGAAAGTTGTATGGTCTATTTGCTGAGAGGCATTCAACCGTGTAGCTCGGGGGTCAAGTGCACTTATTGCTACGCATCGTCGTACAAGCCAGATAAAAACCTGCTGATGAAACCAGGGAAGGGCCAACGGCATTGCACTTAGCTACCCTCTCTCCAACATCAATAACTTAACATCAACACTGCGTTTTTCTTCCATCTCCCCAATCACCAACCACCCTCAATCCCAATGCTCTATTATGCGATTGAAAATATGCACAAGATTGCCCCGGCTGCCTCCCATCAATCAATACTGCCCCATTGCCCCCGGCTGCCTCCCATCAATCAATACTGCCCCATTGCCCCCGGCTGCCTCCCATCAATCAATACTGCCCCATTGCCCCGGCTGCCTCCCATCAATCACTACCGCCCCATTGCCCCGGCTGCCTCCCATCAATCAATACTGCCCCATTGCCCCGGCTGCCTCCCATCAATCACTACCGCCCCATTGCCCCGGCTGCCTCCCATCAATCAATACTGCCCCATTGCCCCCGGCTGCCTCCCATCAATCAATACTGCCCCATTGCCCCGGCTGCCTCCCATCAATCACTACCGCCCCATTTCCCCGGCTGCCTCCCATCAATCAATACCGCCCCATTGCCCCGGCTACCTCCCATCAATCAATACTGCCCTATTGCCCCCGGCTGCCTCCCATCAATCAATATTGCCCCGGCTGCCTCCCATCAATCAATACTGTCCCATTGCCCCGGCTGCCTCCCATCAATCAATACTGCCCCATTGCCCCCGGCTGCCTCCCATCAATCAATACTGCCCCATTGCCCCTGGCAGCCTCCCATCAATCAATACTGCCACGTTGCCTCTCTGATCAGAACGCTAGGTCACTATCTTTATATATCTTTATATCTATCCCTCCTCCTTCACTGGATTCAGTTGGTAGTCTCCCTGATGAAGACTGTCTGCCTTCCAAATGGCACCCTATTATCTACATGGTGTTCATGCAGCGTTCTAATTCCTAGGTCTATGGTGTGCACTATGTAGGGAATAGGATGCCATTTGGAACGCAGCCCTCACTGGTGTCAGTGGAGTGTCGGGTAACCACCACGGGGTCATTAGAGGAGGGTGGGAGTGATGACGGTGGGGGTTAAGGAGGGTGGCGATTTGAGGGATGAAGTGTGAAATGATGGGGACGATCGGCTATTGGGAGATTGCGTTTTCTTCCCGGAGAAGATTTGTTTTTCTGTCTACAGATTCCGGGAATGTCTCTCTCTCTATCCCAGCCCATCCCCCCCTTTGCCCTTCTTGAGATGGATAGTCAAGAGGGTCGTCTTAGCGTGTACACACTCTTTTAACCCCCCAACCTCTTCAACCCAATCCCCCTAGCCTCGACCCTCATGCAATTCACATTTACTCCTTTTCTTGCGAATTACCTCAATTCCTATTTGCATGCATGTACAGTATGCAATTCCTCTGAGCTTCTGTGGAAGAGAGTGTATGTAGGAGTATGTGTTGGAGTGTCTGTGGAAAAGTGTGTGAGTTTTGATGAGATGAGAGAGTGGGTTCATCACTCTCTCTCGCTCTCTCGCTCTCTCTCTCCCGCCAGACTAGACGAGCTGTTGGCTAACATAGTGTGATATAGTTGAGTGGAGCAGAGTACGCTGAGGGCTACAGGCAGACAGGCAGACAGGCAGACAGACAGACAGACAGACAGACAGACAGGCAGACAGGCAGACAGGCAGGCAGACAGGCAGACAGGCAGACAGGCAGACAGACAGGCAGACAGGCAGACAGGCAGACAGACAGGCAGACAGGCAGGCAGGCAGGCAGACAGGCAGGCATCTGAAGCAGAAGAGAGAGGCGGGAAGATAGAGGTATATTTTTGTGCCAATTTGTCCTGTGTGTGTGTGTCTGTTAATATTTAATTATGTTTGTTGGGAGGCTTTGTGTGCGTATGTGTATATTTGCCTCTGTGAGGCTTGGTGAAGTGTGTGTGCCTGTCTATTTGCACTTGTTCATGCACTTGTTTAGCATGTTGATGTATGCGTGAGTTCACGGTTGTTTGAGAAAGTGTGTATGCATGCAGCTATATGGGTGAGTATTGTTTTTGCCCTCTCGTGTGTGTGTGTGTGTGTGTCTGTGTGATTGTGTGTGTGTGTGTTTTGCTGATTGTGTGTGTTTGTGACTGTGTGTGTATATGTGTTTGCTCCTGTCCTGCGTGTGTGTGTGTGTGATTGTGTGTGTGTGTGTTTGATTGTGTGTGTGTGCGTATGTGCGTGCGTGATTGTTTGTGTTTGATTGTGTGCGACTCCTCCAGTGTGTGTGTGTGTGTGTGCTGGATTGGCCCCAGGCCATGTGTATGAATGGGTAGCTGCTAGCTGAGCGGTGGCGGTGGAGATGGAGGTGCTGCTGCTGTGAGGAGCCTGGGAGGACAGCTGCTCAGGGAGTCTTGTATACTCTGCTTATTGGACAGGAGAAACCGCTCGTTAGAGTTGCATCCCAAATGGAACCCTATTCCCTTAAAGCTTGAACCCTTAATGGTAAAACTGCCACGTCCATTTGCGATATTACAACAACAAAGAACTTACTGCAAACGACACTGTTTTCTCCCCTCTGACATCATTGCACACGCGATAGAACAGTAGAATATGTACTGCCATTTTTTTTACCTTGATGTGCGACGCTCCCCACCTCTGCTTCGTCAACAAAACTAAAACGATGACAACAGCCGTGGGGCGGACATTGGCACTGTTTCCCTGTTTCCATCTTTAAAGGCCCAGTGCAGTCAAAATATTTTGATCAGTGTTATTTCCTGATAGCTGCTGGTTGAAAATACAATCTACGCAGGACCTTTTAATCAGCAGGTTTGCATTGGCGGGAGTTTTGGCCTGCCTTGTGACATCACAATGCGGTAAATTGGTTAATAGACCAATAACAAAGATAGTTCCAAACCTCTCTGCCAACAACAGCTCGTTTTCAGTTTTCCCCTCCCCATTCCCAGACAGTCCTAGCAAAATTCTTGCTTGAGAATTTAGTTTGTTGCAAAAAATCTATTTTTGTCCATTTTAATGGAAATCTATTACAGTAAGGTACTTAATTGTTTCCTAGAAATGATTTGATATTGATATAAAAACAGCTGCATTGGACCTTTAATAGTGTACTACTTTGACCAGGGCCCATAGGTGCGCTTTAAAAGGAAGGTAGCTATGTAGGGAATAAAGTACCATTTGGGAAGCATATGCTTCTGGTGGCAGCGACAAAACTGACCAGCATGTTACTTCACAGCCAGCAAGTGTGTGTGTGTAAATGGCTAGGTTTACACTGGAAGTCCAATTCTGATATTTATTCCCATTATTGGGAAAAGAGCTGATGTGATTGGTCAAAAGACAAATTAGTGGAAAAAGATGCAGCATATGTAAATGTGTGTGTGTGTGTTTGGATTTCATGCAGTGTTGATTCATGCAGTGCTGAGCTTCTGTGCGTGATCATCAGACGCGGTGTACCTGCTATGTTTGTATGTGTGTGTGTGTGTGTTTACACTGTGGGTGTATGTATTGGTGGGTCTTACATCAGTGAGTGGTTGCAGTGAAGAAGAGTAGTGGTGAATGAGAGAGAGGGAGAGAATGCGAGAGAGGAAGGAGAGAGGGATAATGCGGAGCGAGGGAAAGAGAGAGAGGGGATGAAGAAGAGAGAGAGGGAGAGAGGAAGAAGAGTGATGGGAGAGAGAGGGGGCAGCCGTCCAGCCATCGATCCCCAGGTCAGGCCCAGAGCGTCGGGGGGTTAGCGGCAAATCCCCCCTCGTTAGCTTCCCCCTTCAAAAACAACATCAGAACCACCTGTCTGTCTGTCTCTGTTTGTCTGTCTGTCTCATCAGCTCTTTAGTCGCATTATGGAAATCACCCTGTAGAGTTAATGGCTTTTGGAAAATGTGTGTGTGATTTTGAAGGAAAGGCTGCAGCTACTTTGACTTTGATGTTATTAAATGTTCCTGGGCCAATTTGAGGGGAGGCGGCGTGCGTCACACGCGCTTCATACCCATAATCCTCAGGGTTACAAACAAGAGGAATTAACGCATCATTTGCCGCATGTCACTCGTGCCGTGTGTGTGTCTGTGTTTCTGAATGTGTGTCATTAGTGTGATGACCCTTGTGTGTGTGTGTGTGTGTGTGTGTGTGTGTGTGCGTGTGCATGTGCGTGTCAGTACAGAGAGCCATCACAGCTAGTCTTGGCCACTCCATCACTCCATTCAACATCACTTCACAACAGATCAGTCTTGTCTCAGTAGACAGAGGACTGTCTCTCTGACTGTGGCAGTACTAGTCCCCTTGGAACAGCACTCTATATACCGCCACGCTACACAATGACTCTGCCTGCATCCCAAATGGTACTCTATTCCCTACATAGTGCACTACTTTTGACCAGGGCCCTGTATAGGGAATAGGGTGCCATTTGGAATGCAGTCTTTTTCTTATTACCCAGAATCCTCCGTTATGCAGCTGAGCTTTGCGCCGACTGGGAAGTTTAATTACTTTGTACCCTCTAGCTCTTTCTTATATCACAAAATAAGTGTGGTTTTTGAAACACTTTGTGCGTGAAGGTGGAGGGGCGGAGGAGTTGCCTAACGCACACACATACATACACGCATGAGCGGGAGCGCACTGTCGTGACGTGACTTACTTTAATGTATGACTGTTATTTATTGAATCACCTAACTATGTTTAATTGTCACTCGATTAAATTAATCATGTAACAATTAACTCATTAGGAATTTGGGGCACCACGGAATAAGTTGTTTAACGAGTTACCATCACCCGAATTAAACTCTTAGAAGATATATGTTATATATCGATAACACTAATAAAATAATTACCTCTTATCAGGCTTATTCTGAACGTCGCATAATCCTTGAACCTGCAAAAACCCTAACCTTATTGATGAATCAGCAATACACAAATTGGATTAATTATTTATTTACTAACTAACTAAATAATAACGCAATACAAACACACACACACAGGTTATTGATTACTAACGTAATACAATGAAAACAGGTGGACTGAACTAACAATAGCATGAATACTTGGGTAGAAGGAGGGTCAGAGTGGAAGTGAGAGACAGAGATTCAAACTATCGTGGTTACTTTGGAAATACAAATGCTTAAAACCCCACTAAACGCTCATTCAGATTAGAAATGCAACATGTATTTACGTGTAGCTGTCCTCCATAGTTGAGTTGATGATGTAGGACTCTGGTTGAGTTTCTGGTCGTAGTTTTGGATAGAATGTATACTTCAGATGTACCAGCGGTTGTCGGAGAGGGATTGTCCTTCCCAACTCGTGTCTTTAGTGAAAGTTCTCTAGACGACTATACATGCCAGCTGCAGACTGAGATGATAAGGTCTAGTGAGTTTCTCCATTTCAAACGTGTGGACTAAAGTCTCACGTTTTCTGGTCTTTCTGGTCTAACCATTTTGTAACGTGTAGTTTCAGCTTCACGCTTCTTGATCTTGTAGAAATTCAACCATTTGCAACATCTGGCTTCATACCGTAGTATGCTTGATATTCTTTTCTTTTCTTTTTTCCCCTTAGGGGGTAGATCAGCTTTAATATTGCAGATAGATCGTAACTTCCATCAATGTAATTGTCTGCATCACTTCCAATCCCCCATATGTTTTTTTTCTCGCAAAAAAGAATATATATATATATATATATATATATATATATATATATATATATATATATATATATATATATATATATACAGTTGAAGTTTACATACACTTAGCTTGGAGTCATTAAAACTCGTTTTTCAACCACTCCACAAATGTCTTGTTAACAAACTATAGTTTTGGCAAGTCGGTTAGGACATCTACTTTGTGCATGACACAAGTAATTTTTCCAACAATTGTTTACAGACAGATTATTTCACTTATAATTCACTGTATCACAATTCCAGTGGGTCAGAAGTTTACATACACTAAGTTGACTGTGCCTTTAAACAGCTTGGAAAATTCCAGAAAATGATGTCATGGCTTTAGAAGCTTCTAAAAGGCTAATTGACATAATTTGAGTCAATTGGAGGTGTACCTGTGGATGTATTTCAAGGCCTACCTTCAAACTCAGTGCCTCTTTGCTTGACATCATGGGAAAATCAAAATAAATCAGCCAAGACTGGTTCATCCTTGGGAGCAATTTCAAAACGCCTGAAGGTACCACGTTCATCTGTACAAACAATAGTACGCAAGTATAAACACCATGGGACAACGCAGCCGTCATACCGCTCAGGAAGGAGACGCGTTCTGTCTCCTAGAGATTAACGTACTTTGGTGCGAAAAGTGCAAATCAATCCCAGATTAACAGCAAATGACCATGTGAGATGCTGGAGGAAACAGGTACAAAAGTATCTATATCCACAGTGAAACAAGTCCTATATCGACATAACCTGAAAGGCCGCTCAGCAAGGAAGAAGCCACTGCTCCAAAACCACCATAAAAAAGCCAGACTACGGTTTGCAACTTCACATGGGGACAAAGATCTTACTTTTTGGAGAAATGTCCTCTGGTCTGATGAAACAAAAATAGAACTATTTGGCCATAATGACCATCGTTATGTTTGGAGGAAAAAGGGGGTTGCTTGCAAGCTGAAGAACACCATCCCAACCGTGAAGCACGGGGGTGGCAGCATCATGCTGTGGGGGTGCTTTGCTGCAGGAGGGACTGGTGCACTTCACAAAATAGATGGCATCATGAGGAAGAAAATTATGTGGATATATTGAAGCTCAAGACATCAGTCAGGAAGTTAAAGCTTGGTCGCAAATGGGTCTTCCAAATAGACAATGACCCCAAGCATACTTCCAAAGTTGTGGCAAAATGGCTTAAGGACAACAACGTCAAGGTATTGGAGTGGCCATCACAAAGCCCTGACCTCAATCCCATAGAACATTTGTGGGTAGAACTGAAAGAGCGTGTACGAGCAAGGAGGCCTACAAACCTGACTCAGTTACACCAGCTCTGTCAGGAGGAATGGGCGAAAATTCACCCAACTTATTGTGGGAAACTTCTGGAAGGCTACCCGAAACGTTTGACCCAAGTTAAACAATTTAAAGGCAATGCTACCAAATACTAATTGAGTGTATGTACATTTCTGACCCAATGGGAATGTGATGAAAGAAATAAAAGCTGAAATAAATAATTTGCTCTACTATTATTCTGACATTTCACATTCTTAAAATAAAGTGGTGATCCTAACTGACCTAAGACAGGGAGTTTTTACTAGGATTAAATGTCAGGAATTGTAAAAAACTGAGTTTAAATGTATTTGGCTAAGATGTATGTAAACTTCCGACTTCAACTCTATATACATATACATACATACATACATACATACACACACATACATATACACATACATACATATAAATACATATACATACATATATATACATATCCTTTAAAAAATATATATTTCCCTTTATTACCCCTTCCCTAATTGGAGTAAACTAGTGAACAACAATGCTTAGGCCTCTACTTCCAGCTTATACATACTATATACATTTTATGGACACAGTCAATTTTGTAACGTGTAGCTTCAGCTTCACGCTTCCTGGTCTGGTAGAAATTCAACCATTTGCAACATTTAGCTCACGCTTCACGTCTGCTGGTTTTGTAGAGTGTCAACCATTTTAAGCCGTGGGCTTCCTGGTCTGAGGTGAATTTCGTCACAAGGCTTTTTATGCACTCGGGGTAAAAGGGGCGTTCCATCATGTTTGTGCTCATCTGGGCGTGGCCACTGACTGAGAACAAATCAATATGGAAAACAATCATATCATCTAGAATGCTAAAATCACATTGTTATCTTCACAAAAGTATTATTTTACTTAATCATTCGTTTTATACAACAATTAGATGAAAACCTCATAACTGGGAAGTGTACACCCCCAGAGATACAGTTATGTTGTTCCACCGTCTTTAATGACATCACAACATTGTAACGAATTTGACATGATTGTTCTTTAAGTCCCCACCAACCATTTCCCACATTCCTTTAAGTAGGAATATTGTTTCATTATCCACTTTTGGATGTTGGAGTCTTGGCGGGAAGACTTCCTTTGTCTCACAGGGAAATTCCCTCTCCCAATACTGCATGGCACGGAAAAAAAACTGGGGTGTTCAAACCTTTTCCTAGCAGGCACCTTTGATCCTCAGCCCATGAGGTTAAGTCATGACAGCACACACACACACACACACGCACACACACACACACACACGCACACACACACACACACACACACACACACACACACACACACACACACACACGCGCGCACACACACACACACACACACACACACACACACACACACACACACACACACACACACACACACACACACACACACACACGTGAGAGAGCATGTGTACGTGTGCGTAAAAAACACACACATACACATACACACACACATACACACACACACACACAGACACACACAGTAAACAGCACATACACAAACTCCTGCCTGGCCGGGAGGGAAGCTGCCTGGCCGGGAGGGAAGCTGCCTGGCCGGGAGGGAAGCTGCCTGGCCGGGAGGGAAGCAGCCTGGCCGGGAGTGAAGCAGCCTGGCCGGGAGGGAAGCAGTGGCCGGGAGGGAAGCAGCCTGGCCGGGAGGGAAGCAGTGGCCGGGAGGGAAGCAGCCTGGCCGGGAGGGAAGCTGCCTGGCCGGGAGGGAAGCTGCCTGGCCGGGAGGGAAGCTGCCTGGCCGGGAGGGAAGCAGTGGCCGGGAGGGAAGCAGTGGCCGGGAGTGAAGCAGCCTGGCAGGGAGGGAAGCAGCCTGGCCGGGAGGGAAGCAGCCTGGCCGGGAGGGAAGCAGTGGCCGGGAGGGAAGCAGCCTGGCCGGGAGGGAAGCTGCCTGGCCGGGAGGGAAGCTGCCTGGCCGGGAGGGAAGCAGTGGCCGGGAGGGAAGCAGTGGCCGGGAGGGAAGCAGCCTGGCAGGGAGGGAAGCAGCCTGGCCGGGAGGGAAGCAGCCTGGCCGGGAGGGAAGCAGCCTGGCCGGGAGGGAAGCTGCCTGGTCGGGAGGGAAGCAGCCTGGCCGGGAGGGAAGCTGCCTGGCTGGGAGGGAAATTAGGTTTGACTAGTGTGTTTAAACACCCTTATGGTCAGTTTGGGTACATTTACATTTGATATTTTCTCCTCAGTATGAATCAAAATGATACGGTCCAGAGGGTATGTTCTATGATTGTCCAGTGATTTAAATGTAGAGTGGTTTTAGTGGCTCAGTGCTGCCAACTCCAGGGTAGTGGGTTTGATTCCCGCATGGCCCATTGGCCTACTGATAATTCTGTAAATTGACTGAACTGGACTGGATTTTCTGAGTTGAATAAGTCATTGTGAGCACAGTAACATAAGCCTTCTCCAGGCAATATACACAGATCATGAACACAGTATCCAGACCAGACAGTACAGCCAATGGCCCTAGGCAGGATAGGATGCTTTTTGCATTGATCAGACGATAAGACACTGTTTTGTGTAATGTCTAGGGCCCAGAGTTTTTCTGGATTGACCATGTGAAGGAAAAACTCAGGACCCTAGTCATATTCTAGTATGAATGAGACCAACATGACAAGATCCCCTGTATGTCGATCCCACCCACACCAAGAGGTGTAAGAGTTGACACATTTGACAGTTTCCCTATTATACATGCAGCTCTTAAAACGAGCCTGAGCACCAAAAGGGTTCTACCTGGAACCAAAAGGGTTCTACCTGGAACCAAACGGGTACTACATTGAACCAAAAATGGTTCTTCAAAGGGTCCTATGGGGACAGCCGAACAACCCTTTTAGGTTCTCCTTTTTTTCTAAGAGTGTAGCCAGTGGAGAAGGAGAGAACAGAAATGTATGTTTACAGCAGTAGCCATGGAGAAGGAGAGAACAGAAAGGTCTGTTTACAGCAGTAGCCGTGGAGAAGGAGAGAACAGAAAGGTCTGTTTACAGCAGTAGCCGTGGAGAAAGAAATAACAGAAAGGTCTGTTTACAGCAGTAGCCGTGGAGAAGGAGAGAACAGAAAGGTCTGTTTACATCAGTAGCCGTGGAGAAGGAGAGAACAGAAAGGTCTGTTTACAGCAGTAGCCGTGGAGAAGGAGAGGAGAACACTCCTCCATCTGCTCTCGTCACAACATAAACAGCCTCTCATTAATCACATTAGGATGGTTTTATCCTCAGTCTTTATTTGTTGCTTCTCTCTCTCCTTTCTCTCTCTCTCTATCTCTCTCTCTCTCCTTTCTTTCTCCTCTCTCTCTCTCTCTCTCTCTCTCTCTCTCTCTCTCTCTCTCTCTCTTTCTCTTCTCTCTCCTTTCTCTTATCTTTCTCTCTCTTCTCTCTCTCCTTTCTCTCTCCTTTCTCTCTCCTCTCTCTCTCTCTCTCTCTCTCTTCTCTCTCTCCTTTCTCTCTCTCTCTTCTCTCTCTCCTTTCTCTCTCTCTCTCTCTTCTCTCTCTCCTTTCTTTCTCTCTCTCTCGCTTTCTCTTTTTCCATAACTTCTGCAGTGAGAGCCTAGAGTGCCAGAATTTGTGTTTTATTCTGGTTTGTTGTAGGCTCAGTAGAACATCTTGTTTCCTCGTTACTTTGGAGCTGTTTAGATAAATACTAAACCTTTGGTGTGGATGACTGGATTTACAACATGCATACTATTTTGGTGGTAGTTGGATTTAACATCACCAAATGTGAAATTCAAACCGTGAAACAGTCATTGTGAGTACAGTACCTTCCTCTGTTCTCTACAGCAGCGCCTCCTTCTGATTCTTATTCCATGTCCTCACAGCCTGGGGCTCCCGTATCAAATCAGCTCTTTATTCTGACCCATCTAGAATCTAGCCTGGTGTTATCCCCAAATTATGGCCCTGACAACAGTGGCCAAACCCCTCCAGCCCCTCTCCCTGTTTCTGTTTCTGCCAGGGTCTATCATTTGGGGGAATGAATGAGTGGCTGGGTGAGAGGCTTGATTTGACGTTGCCACCCCCCGAGTTTTCATTATTTTCATTCTTCTACCGTCTTCCCCATTCAGAAACGAGGGCCGACTCAACCGTTTCCCTCCAGCCGCAAGCTTAGATTCAGTGTTGTTGGCGACAGCCGGAGATATTGGTCTGTCTGTCTGTCGGGGAATGAAATCTGTTTGATGTCATGCGGTCCTCTCAGTGATGTGTGGGGCTTCTCATCTTCACTTAATGTAGATGTTTCCTCCCTCCTCAATATCTCCATGATAAGAGAAATTATTTCCCAAGCCCATTTAGTAACACTATAAGTGTTTGAACTTGGACAGTCCCCAAATAGTTTTTGCCTAATGCACTAGCCAGCCATTATTAAAATGTGCCATAAAACAGTCTTGTAGGTCCCCCTGGGGCAGTGCAGTCTATAAACAAACATGATTAATTAGTTAAAATAACGTACCTCGTCATGGCATGAAGATTTTACAGGGCATTGTATCGTAGTCCCAAAGCTGTGTGTATTCAAACTGGAAAATGTACCTTCTCTTGAAATCCAGTCTGGATGGATTGTCAGCCGTTAGTTCACATTAAGACATTTGTATAACCAACAGTCCTCGGCTGACAGTCGGTGTAGACTACCTAGGAAATGGAAACATACAACCCCCTTTACCTCGAACGTGGGCGTGAAGCAGAAGTTTGGTGTGGAGAAGGAAGGATGAGAGTAGGAATGAGAGGAAGGGTAGAACGGGCGGCGTTCGTTCTTTTGCCGTGGTGTGATTCATGCTCGGCGGCCTTGTCGGCTTCATCCCGTATTCACGACCTCATGATCTACAGCGGCTGTCTGATCCGTCTCCGGTGCCACTCCCCGCATCCCCCGTCGCTACATTTCAACACTTTATTGTGTTTGGTCCCCGAGGAGTGCCGGGGATCGGGTTTGGAAAGGATAAGGTAGAGGGGGTTGTAAATCATGAGATTCATCCTCACACACACACACAAATATACACACACACCTCGACCTTGATACTGAGTAGTACCCTTCCCGTACACACGCGCGCGCGCATTACACACACACAGTCAAGATGGTGTGGGGGTGTATGTTTTCTCTCACCTGAGCTAAGATGGGTATGATGGGTATGATGGGTATGATGGGTATGGAGATAGTGGTGGAACAGCGAAGACGTAGCAGGGAGAAGGGGCCGCGGGGGAGATGGTTGTCAGTGACTGGGAAGAGAATGGGAGCAGGACAAGGAGATGGATTGTCATTGAATCTGGGTCTCACCACAGGCTTCCTCTACATGCATTATGGAGATTGGTTGGTTCTAGTTCCACATACCTGTATAGTGAATGATTGGTTGTTTCTAGTTCCACATGCCTGTATAGTGAATGATTGGTTGGTTCTAGTTCCACATACCTGTATAGTGAATGATTGGTTGTTTCTAGTTCCACATACCTGTATAGTGAATGATTGGTTGGTTCTAGTTCTACATACCTGTATAGTGAATGATTGGTTGTTTCTAGTTCCACATACCTGTATAGTGAATGATTGGTTGTTTCTAGTTCTACATACCTGTATAGGGAATGATTGTGTCTGCGGGTTTTCACTCTTCCCTTGTACTTGTTTTATGAATTAAGATCACTGATTAGTAAGGAACTCCCCTCACCTGGTTGTCTAGGTCTTAACTGAAAGGAAAAAACAAAAGCCGCAGACAGTCGGCCCTCCGTGGAATGAGTTTGACACCCCTGCCATAGGAGAACCCTTTGAAGAACTCTTTTTGGTTCCAGGTAGAACCTTTTGGTTCCAGGTAGAACCCTTTTGGGTTCCATGTAGAACCCTTTATACAAAGGGTTTGACCTGGAACCAAAAAGGGTTTTCCTATGGAGACAGCCGGAGAACCCTTTTGGAAGCCTTTTTTCTAAGAGTGTAGAACCCTCCAACTGATTTCCCAAATCAACCCCTAGCTCCCACTCCCTACTCCCCAGGCACTCCTGCATATCCAAAATGATCTGATAAATTAATGGAGATCATTGCTTCAACTTGCCTTTTGATTGGCATGTTGGAATTTTCACTATATTACTTTCACCTATCCAATCAATTCAGACCTACAGGAGTGGTATAGGGGATTAGAACTAGGAGTTGATTCAGACCTACAGGAGTGGTATAGGGGGTTGGAACTAGGAGTTGATTCAGACCTACAGGAGGGGTATAGGGGGTTGGAACTAGGAGTTGATTCAGACCTACAGGAGTGGTATAGGGGGTTGGAACTAGGAGTTGATTCAGACCTACAGGAGTGGTATAGGGGATTAGAACTAGGAGTTGATTCAGACCTACAGGAGTGGTATAGGGGGTTGGAACTAGGAGTTGATTCAGACCTACAGGAGGGGTATAGGGGGTTGGAACTAGGAGTTGATTCAGACCTACAGGAGTGGTATAGGGGGTTGGAACTAGGAGTTGATTCAGACCTACAGGAGTGGTATAGGGGATTGGAACTAGGAGTTGATTCAGACCTACAGGAGTGGTATAGGGGGTTGGAACTAGGAGTTGATTCAGACCTACAGGAGAGGAATGGGGGGTTGGATCTAGGAGTTGATTCAGACCTACAGGAGTGGTATAGGGGGTTGGAACTAGGAGTTGATTCAGACCTACAGGAGAGGAATGGGGGGTTGGAACTAGGAGTTGATTCAGACCTACAGAAGTGGTATAGGGGATTGGAACTAGGAGTTGATTCAGACCTACAGGAGAGGAATGGGGGGTTGGAACTAGGGGTTGATTCAGACCTACAGGAGTGGTATAGGGGGTTGGAACTAGGAGTTGATTCAGACCTACAGGAGAGGTATGGAGGGTTGGAACTAGGGGTTGATTCAGACCTACAGGAGTGGTATAGGGGGTTGGAACTAGGGGTTGATTCAGACCTACAGGAGTGGTATGGAGGGTTGGAACTAGGAGTTGATTCAGACCTACAGGAGTGGTATAGGGGGTTGGAACTAGGAGTTGATTCGGACCTACAGGAGTGGTATAGGGGGTTGGAACTAGGGGTTGATTCAGACCTACAGGAGTGGTATAGGGGGTTGGAACTAGGGGTTGATTCAGACCTACAGGAGTGGTATAGGGGGTTGGAACTAGGAGTTGATTCAGACATACAGGAGTGGTATGGGGGGTTGGAACTAGGGGTTGATTCAGACCTACAGGAGTGGTATGGGGGGTTGGAACTAGGGGTTGATTCAGACCTACAGGAGAGGTATGGAGGGTTGGAACTAGGAGGTTGATCTGGAACACAGCATAATAATAATAATAATATGCCATTTAGCAGACGCTTTTATCCAAAGCGACTTACAGTCATGCGTGCATAAATTTTTTTGTGTATGGGTGGTCCCGGGGATCGAACCCACTACCTTGGCGTTACAAGCGCCGTGCTCTACCAGATGAGCTACAGAGGACCACAGCATCCCAGAGAGGAGCATGTGGAGCCATACAGAGACTGCTTTAATGGCAAAATCTGACTGTTCTGTCAGCTGGACCAAATAAATCACCCATCTATAGGTATGTGAGAAGGACGGACATTTCCGGAGACAGTTGTGGAATAATGGCTATTGTCCCACAGACATTGAACAAGTTATTGAACACGATTGTGTTTTTTCAGCGCAGTGGGCAGTCAAAAGAGCAGTGGGAAAAAATCTCAACGTCTCAAATCGATTTTTAACATCTTGTCACATGTTAAGGCACATCTTCCTTTACAGTACCTCGTTTCTAACAAGCAAAGTTAGGCCCAAAGTCAACCTGCCTGTAAACAAAGACCCAAAGTCAACCTTGCCTGTAACTTTATCACTAAAAACAATGATGTATAGTTGAATCTCTCAAAGCTAATGATTTTCCGCCAGCCAAGCTGCCGACGGGCAGAAATCATAACTGCCCTTGTCACTTTGTGACAACTGATGATGTAAAAAGGCCTTTGTAAAATACATTTGATTGATTTGATTGATAAAAGACGACATACTGAAAAAACTAGAACATTTTACAAAATAATAGGCTTGCCCGAAGGATAAGCAGTAACCCCCAAAATTCCCCCTTAATTCCCCACCTCCAACACCCCCCAGCTTCCCCCTCTCAGCTGTTCTTGGAGTAATAGACAGAGCGGGGACGTCTCTCTGGGCCGCAGAGCAGAGGAGCACAATCCACTCTGGGGAAGAGTAAAGATAAAAGAGCTGTGCTATTTCAGCAGGACTGGCCAATTAGGCTCCGGGAAGAGGAGGGCAGCCACGTGTGTCCATCCAGACCCACTGCTCCTAGCTCCAGCTCCATCCAGGGAGGGAGAGGGGAGAGGACGATGGGATGAGATGAGAGACCAGATGGAAAGAGCTGGTTCAAGGAGGGGGCTTGCTCTGCTGAACCCCACAGTTATAGGCGATATGCTGAGACATTGGTTTAGTTCCATTTAGAAAACTAGGGAAGTGTTCGCTTTGTCTGGGGGTTAGACCAGAATATTATCTATATAGCTTATAGCATAACGTTGACTTAGTATGTATAATTTCAAATTCAGCTGGGAGGATTTAGTTATGATATCATGTAGCATTATTACTGTTTAATACAATTATAGGAGAATATTCTCGAAATGTGGTTGTAGGTGGACGTTTTCAAAAGTCTCTTTAATAAGCCATGTACTGCATCACCTTTTAATGTTATCGTAACAACCGCTTGGTGTGATGTTTACTAATGGCGGTGGGAGAGCACACTGAGGCGGTATGATTTTAGGATTACCACTAATTCCCCTCATTTTCATCTATCAGTGAACCGAACAACATTGAACCTTTGGAAAAACTCTCATTAAAATTGAAAACCTTGAAATCCCACAAAAATTCATTGCATCTCAGGGTGCTTCAAAGCCACCCAGATCATCTCATCATCGCTCCATCAATCATTTTAATACCTGCTAAAACAAAACCCGGATTAGGCCTCCTCCATTCAGTTAAAACGACAACTAACGCTGAGTCATCCTCCACCATAGAGAGGTTGTGAAACATTAATTGCATTATCCCTTTTGTGTTTAATCCCCATGCATCCTGGACCGACTCTAAAAGATTCCCAGATAAGGGACTGGACTAGAATGGAAGGGACAACCATAGAACAGAATGGTAGAGAGACTATTCCAGCAGACTCCATTCAGGGTAGTCATGGTAGACTAAAGGGCATTAAAAATAACTTTATCACTGAAGATGGATGCCGTAGCCCCACTCTAAGGTAGGATAGTAGAGCTACTGATGCCATTCATGGTAGAGTAAATGGCCATAAACCCATCTTTATTACTCAACATGGATACTCTTCTTCAGCCGGTCCACTCTTTAAGTGATGGCTATGGCCCTTAATGGAAACAGTGGTGGTGGGTGGGGTTGAATGCTAAACGGCCTCATTCCCTGTACAGATCATAGCTTAGAGCCTTATTATGCCCTCAGTCAATCCTTCCCTCCCAGAGAGGTAATTATCTCGGGGCGATGTCATCTTCGCTGTGTTTGATACTCCTCTGGGAGCATTGACCCCTGACCTCTGTTTCTGCATCAGCTGTTTTAAACGACTTAATGTGTCCGTCGCCCCGTTGTCGGCCTAGACAGATTACCGCGGCAACCAGAGCCATGCATCACGGCTGCTTCCCCACACCAAGGCCCCTGCCACGACGGAGGCGAAGGGGAAATCGCTGCAGAGGGTAATTGAATACGGTTCATACAACATTAGTTTTAACTGTTGGTCATTTGCTGAGTGCAGTGTTTTTTCTTCTCTTTATTAAGACTGCTGCCGTTTTTCGCGCCTCCCCTACCCGCTTTGTTTACGTCTGCCTACCGAGTGGCTCCTCGGCCTCCTGCCATATAATGAGCCCCTAATCTAGATCTTCAGGGGGATAGTGATGCTTTCTGAACATTGTTATTGTTTTCTCTAAGGATATTTCCATGCAGGCTGTTTCCAGCTAAAGCCATTTAGCGTGGCGCCGCCGCTAACTGTCATGGCTCTCTGAGTTTGTTCGGAATGGGAGAATTGAGTGTCTGTGTGTACGGAGCTGGAGACTGAGACCGCTGGTGGGCAAAATGATGAGGCAGGCTTTCACTGAGACGGGATCAGGTTGGCATCGGGTGGCGTCAACGGCTGGCATCAGGTTGGCATCGGGTTGGGCATCAATGAGAGGGTTTATTGTTGCTCCCGTCTAAATGTTTCCCTGTACAGTGACAGGCTCTGTACTTTATTGAAACATCACACTGGAGGCTGTTGAAAGTTAAGGCATTTGGCAGAGAACGGTTGTTCACCTTCTATCAGCAGGTCAGTGACAATGTTCAAGGCTCATACAGGCCCAAAATTGCTTTTGGGAGCGAACCAAACCAACAAACAAGTTTTGTTGGGGATCAGATATGAGCAGTTTGTTCATCCATCAACCCATCTGAAGAAGAAGCTTCCACAGACAGAGAGAGACCAGAGAGAGAAACATAGTTGATTAATGGCATCTTTTATCTGGATGTAATCATCCGTCGGGCGACAAAAGCGTTCACAAAAGACCCCAATTTCAGACCTTGCTCTGTTGTCTGTTCACCTGTCTGCATTGCTTGGCAAGAAAGAAAGAAAGAAAGAAAGAAAGAAAGAAAGAAAGAAAGAAAGAAAGAAAGAAAGAAAGAAAGAAAGAAAGAAAGAAAGAAAGAAAGAAAGAAAGAAAGAAAGAAAGACAGAGAGTAAAGACAGAGAGAGAGAGAGACAGAGAGAGAGAGACAGAGATAAAGACAGAAAGAAATAGAGAAAGAAAGTGGATAAAAAAGGAAGTGAGCCATTGAGCGAATAAAGTACCCAAGTGCAGAGACTTCAAGAGGTTTCGTCTGAGTGGTTAAGCTCTCGATATGAACAGTCTAGACGCCACAAACCAAGGGCTTTATCAAAGGGTACAAGATAAGATTTTACTTGGCCTTCTGTAAACGCAAGGGGACAGTTTAATCTTCCTGTGTTCTGAAAAGAGCGGCCGGCCGACCGACTGGCGCCCCCGCATCCAGGCCCCTACCCATAAACCCTGTTCTCCAATCCATGCGGGCCAGCCACGTCGGATGGGCCAACCGACACCCTCCCTCTGACATTGCCAGACACTCAAATGGTGATGCGTTGTGCACACAATGGTATTATGGTTATGGCGTCGTATTATCACTGGCCCATTAATTATGGATAACCCTGTCATAGCATTCCCTGGAAAGAACACACCAGTGTTTTGCAGAAAGACGGGAATAAAATATTTATTACTCTCACTCTCCTAAAGCCCCACTGGTGTTCTGCCTGGATACACCCACCTCACTGTCTCTCCTCCATACCACTAAGTTACTCAGGTGAAAAGTAGGCCAAGGAAGGAAGGAAGGAAGGAAGGTGTGACGTCACGAGAGGCTACACAGCTTTCAGCGGGATTGCTCAAGTAGTGCAAGGAGACAAGGTTCAAACAAAACAAGGATTTTATTATAGGTCTTGGGAAATTAACGAAAATATAACAAAATTCTGTTCTCTTGTGGCTCTTTAAGGGTTAACAGTTCAGGGATGTCTCTTCCACATCCAAAATCATAATTCTCACTCGCTCAGATAACTTTTCCCCAGCCTTACTGTAGTCCACGTTGCAGCTAGTGGCCAACCCAGCAAAAAGTCCTTCCAAATGTCTCTCACGTATTTCCACAGGTGCATATATCCAAAGGTGAGTATTTCCCAAAGGTAAGTATCTCCAAATCCTTATATTCCTCATGGAAGTGGACGTGCAGCACTCTTGTCCTCCAGAGAGCCCAGGTTGGAGACTGTGTCTCTTCCCTTCCCAAACCTTCAGCTCATCAGCTCCTCATTTGTTCCAGCTGCGTGGGAAGATTGGCCATAGAGGGGTGGAGTTCCCGACCATACCAGCAGATGGAGCCATAGCTGTCTGGGTTTGCAGCCACCTCAGGGGGATGTAACGTCCCTCCAGGACACAGCCTCTCGTGACATCACACATCCCCCTCCTCGGGACCGACGTCCTCGTCGGGGTAAAGGCAGCGAAGAAGGCATCACGCCGGGAGAGGGCGTCCGCATTGCCGTGGTGCTTGCCAGACTGCTCTCTCTTCAACTCCTCCAACTCTAGGACCAGGGACTCCGCCTCCTGTTGTCTCTCCTTGAGTTTCTTACTGAACGCATCAGCCTTGGTTTTAGCAGAGTTTAGCTTCTGTTGAGCAGCTTTCAGTTCCTTCTCTCTCTCTGCCTCCGCATTCTTCATCTTGTTCTCCAACACCTTGTACTTCTCCTCTGCCTTCTTCTGGACCTCCTTACTACTGCGCAGGGTCTCCTCACACTCCTCGATGGTCCTGCGCAGCCTCTCCAGCTCCTCCTGTTGCTTAGGGAAGGAGCTCTGTTGGAGTTTAGCCTGGAGGATATCTAACTCTTCTGTCTTCATGTCTAACTGTTGCTTTAACAAACGATACCTCTCAGCGGTCCCCTTCAGACCAGACAGTTCTTTGTCCAGATTCTGTAGCTCCGTCTCTGTGTCGGTCTGGGCACCTGCCATCCCTATCAGAGCCCGGGCGGGAGTGAGTAACTCGGAGGATTGCACCGGAGCCTTCCCAGGATGAGTCTTGCCTCTCCGTTTCCGAGGTACTCGGGTTATCCTCTCCTGAGACTCTCTCCAGAGTGGGTAAAAGGCTGGGCAGTCTCGTCCAATTAGGACAGGGACGGGGAGGGAATCAACCACCCCCGCCGTCGTGTGTATGGTTCCCCGTGTGCTGGTCATTGTAAGTTCAGTAATGGGGTATTCTCTGGTGTCCCCATGGACACAGGAAACTGGGAGGACTTTCCCCGGGGTCAGACACGTTGGGCCCACCAAATCCTTACGCACCAGGGTGGCCCGGCTACCAGAATCCAGTAAGGCCTCCACATCATGGTGATTCACAGTTACCGGGCAGGTGGGGGGTCGATCTGGGCCGCCATCTACGACTCCCAAGAGCGAGGCAAAACGGTGTGTGGGTGCTGAGCTGGAGGACTCCGCAGTGGGCATAGGTTCATCGGCTGGTTTCCCACACTGCCAGGAGATATGTCCCATCTCCCCACACCGGTAACACTGTCGAGTTTCCCCCCTCCTGGTGTACTCTTCTTGGACCCGCCTGGTTTCTGGCTCCCCCTGGAGCCGGGATAAGTCCTGACGTGGCTGGGTTCGAGACCTTGGGGTCCTTTGGACGGGTTCTTCCCATTTGTGGTGGGGCCGCCCTCCTGGGGTCTTTTCGGGAAGCATTCAGCATCTCCGCTGTGGCCTGGTACTTTTCCACCGCTTCCACGGTCAGATCAGCCGTGGTCAAGGCCTGTTGACTGATGAACCGTTTTGCCTCATAAGGCAGGGCGCGTAGGTAACGATCCACCACAACGGCCTCCACCACCGCCGCTGCTGTATTCCTCTGCGGATCCAGCCATTTCCTTGCGATTCGGACAAGTTCATGCATCTGCGCCCGAGGAGGTTGGTCTGGTTGGAAGGTCCAGCTGTGAAAGCGCTGGGCCATACCAAACTTTGTGAGTCCATATCTGCTGAGGATCTCAGACTTCAGGGCATCATAGTCAGTAACCTGGTCAGGGCCCAGGTCCCGGACAGCATTCAGCGATTCCCCGGTTAGAAAGGGGGGCTAACAGACCAACCCACTGTTGCTTGGGCCAGGCTTCCCTAGTGGCCGTGGCCTCAAATGCATGCAGGTATGCCTCAATGTCATCGGTAGCTCCCATCTTAGATATAAAGTCACTTGCCTTTATTGGGCGGGTATGTTGGACCACCCTCTGTCTCTGCAACTGCAATTCCTCTGCCTTCAGAAGGTTGGCTTTCTTTTGCTCCTCCAAGAGAGCCACGTTTGCTTGCATCTGGGCTTGCTGGCCAGCAACAAGGGCTTTCAATATGTCCTCCATTTCAGTCGGCGGGGAGCCTACGGCCAACTTGGAAAACTGGGTGATCAAACCTTCGGTATCCTCCTCTGACATGCACTATTAACGCTTGAGCGTGCCTGTATTCTCCACCATCTGTGACGTCACGAGAGGCTACACAGCTTTCAGCGGGATTGCTCAAGTAGTGCAAGGAGACAAGGTTCAAACAAAACAAGGATTTTATTATAGGTCTTGGGAAATTAACGAAAATATAACAAAATTCTGTTCTCTTGTGGCTCTTTAAGGGTTAACAGTTCAGGGATGTCTCTTCCACATCCAAAATCATAATTCTCACTCGCTCAGATAACTTTTCCCCAGCCTTACTGTAGTCCACGTTGCAGCTAGTGGCCAACCCAGCAAAAAGTCCTTCCAAATGTCTCTCACGTATTTCCACAGGTGCATATATCCAAAGGTGAGTATTTCCCAAAGGTAAGTATCTCCAAATCCTTATATTCCTCATGGAAGTGGACGTGCAGCACTCTTGTCCTCCAGAGAGCCCAGGTTGGAGACTGTGTCTCTTCCCTTCCCAAACCTTCAGCTCATCAGCTCCTCATTTGTTCCAGCTGCGTGGGAAGATTGGCCATAGAGGGGTGGAGTTCCCGACCATACCAGCAGATGGAGCCATAGCTGTCTGGGTTTGCAGCCACCTCAGGGGGATGTAACGTCCCTCCAGGACACAGCCTCTCGTGACATCACAAAGGAAGGAAGGAAGGAAGGAAGGAAGGAAGGAAGGAAGGAAGGAAGGAGAAAAAAATCATATTACCTCAATTACCTTGACTAAACTGTGCCCCCACACATTGACTCTGTACCAGTACCCCATGTATATAGCCTCACTACTGTTATTTTACTGCTGCTCTTTAATGATTTTTTAATAAATAAATGTTTTACTTAACACATATTTTTCTTAAAACTGCATTGTTGGTTAAGGGCTTGTAAGTAAGCATTTCACTGTAAGGTCTACACCTGTTGTATTCGGCACATGTGACAAATAACATATGATTTGATTTACAGTAAAAAAGAGAAGGTGAGTCAAGCCCTAAATAGGGGCGAGAGAGGGAGCCATTGTGGAAGGCCTAGGAACCAATTATGGGCAAGCGCCTCGACTCTCGTCCCCCCGGGGACCACTCCAGGCCGGGCCGAGGGAAGCTTAGAATTATTTCCTGACCCAGTATTTACGGCTGTTGTTTAGGAGAGACGACGGAACGGGAGGGGGGAGACAGAGTGAGGGTTTTTATATGTGTCATATAGCCCAGTCCCCCTATTATCAGCTGCAGTCTAAAGACTTCAGCCGTTGGGTAAGGCACGGAACACACTGTACCCTTCTCCCTCCGCCATATTAACTCCATGAAGGTGTTTATGGGTGTTGTAAACACAGCCCTTTATAACGTATCTCTCTCTCTCTGTGTGTGTGTGTGTGTGTGTGTGTGTGTGTGTGTCAGTGTGTGTCCCTTATATCATCGGTGCAGTAGCCTTTGCCTCAAGTGCCGGCTGTGAATTGGACATGCCAAGTTGCAAGCGTCCTTGTGGTTGATATCAAATGGACTCCCTCTGCGACGTGAGTGGTGGCTGCCATATCGCCTGGCGCAATGAGGAACCTTGACTTTTGTTTTATTTTCTATTTTTAGCTTCCACTCCACCTCCCTAGCCGCCCCCTCTTCTTGGTGCACAATGTACTCTATCTGCACATCCAGCATGGTGAATGGCTACCGGGACGGGTTTCTCTTCCTCCCACTGACTGAAAGCTTATCTTTTGGCGCCAACCTGTATAGGTTTGCATTGTCGCCGCCGTGCCACTCAGAACACTGCGATCGCTCATTAATATTTATGAGGCCTTAACGTTGCGCTAACATTACGGTGGCGTTTCAGAGACACGGTGGAGGTGTCTCTGGGAGAGGGTTTATAATGTCGCGCTTCAGCGCCTTATCGCCAGGACGATTGTGTTTGCTGTGAGAGTGTGTGCCCGGGTGTTTGTTCTGTGTGTGTTTGTATGTGTGTGTACACAAGCGGAACCCCATTCTCTTCTCTTGAAAGAAATACAGACAGAATGTCAGTCTGAAGTGGTTTAGAACGTAGAGAGAGAGAGCGAGAGAGAGAGAGAGAAGCTTTGGCCCATGCAAGGCCAAGCTATCCTCCTGGTGGAACGCTAAGATGAGAGGTTATGATAACACCTGTGGAGAAGGCCTAGGAAAAGGCTGAGGCGACTGATTAACATGGTCAGAAGCCCCATTAAGGACGCATGTTTCAGCCCACGGTGCCTGTGCTGGAAGGCTGGATGATCGTCTAAACTAACAGTACGCATAAACCGGCTCCTTCTACTGGGGAAGTGATTGAGATCAGGCATAGACAGTTAGAGAAAAAGGGAGTGTTTTGATCACAGTAATGGTTAGACTTTTTGGTCTGTGGTTTTGGAGATTAAATGGGCTTTTGTTCAAAGAAAATGGCTGCAATATGAACCAATCCCTTGGAAAGGAATTGTAATGGTAGCACATCTTCATATTCCAGTCTTGAATGCCCAGAAAAGGATGGTTATCCTGATGAACTCTTTCCTTAGTCTCCAGCTGCTGTGGGTTTGATACCATTCTGCACCTTCTTTCTTCAGCTGTTGACGATGAGTTTTGAACTGGTCGCCATGGCAATGGCTGTCATGTTCTCTCAGCTTTTTGGCATTGACTGACTGTATTTGAGCGAATTCAGATGAAAGTGGATTAACCGAACGGGGCTGTCATACGAGGGGCATGACTCTTGTCGCCTTCGCTGTCCCTGACACTCACATTTATTCACACACATTATTTTACCTTTTGATTTGTTTTGTCTTGATACATTGATTGTACTTCCAAAAGGGCTAGTTAGTTGTTTGTTTTCTAGACGCCGTGCGACAAAAGTAATCCAGACAATGGCTTATTTCAAACTGTCAAAATCAAAGATGCTGCGTTTTCAGATTCACAGCTTCACAAGCGACGGTTTACCTGATCCATAAAGCGGTTTTATAGCTGGACTACCAGTCAATAGTCAGTAAAGTGCAGTCGGTACAGCTTAAAAGCCATTTAAGGCAGCTCGTTCTCAATGACTCTATGGACCCCAGGAGGATTGCAGTAAGCACCAAGCATCTATCTATTCGGGCCATAGCGTTTTGAAAAACCAAAACTGCAAAACTGCGTTTAGATATTTAACAGGTGTGATGTTAGCGGTGACTAACCCAAATACAAGTCCGCCGGCCTCCTAAAATCCAACACAATCTCGCACTCAATTAGTGCAAATATGTACAAAAAGTATTTCAGCAGATTTTTTTCGTTTTTGTGTGGCATAATTAGTGTGAAAAGACAAAAAAAATTGTGCGACTTCATTCATAGGAAAATACATATTTTTGTGCAACTTCATTCATAGGAAAATAAAAGTTTTAGGGGCAAACTTCAGAATACTCTTTTGAAAGTTATTAGAGCAATGCATGATGGGCAATGGTGTTCTACACTGCCTTTTTTTTGTGTCCCACATTTATTTATATAAAAAAACATACGTGTTAACAACCTAAAATTGTTAATCAACCAGGTTGTCACCGAAATACTTATAATATAATAGTAGCCTTTTTTTTATTAATGCCAATACTGTTTTTTTCTATGCTTGTTTTTGCTTACTACTTTGGGAGACTGGTGCACTTGTAGTCAGACAGGCCCTTTTTTCATGTAGGCAACAGTAGGCCTTCACGATTTTCTTCATTTCATATTTCATGGAGCCTACATTACACAATTTCTTTCATAATGCATTTTATACAAGGCTATGTCGAATTTCATGAGGGTTGCCAGATTGGAGAAAAAATACAGATTTTAAAAATAAAAAAATCGTATCGATGAAGGTATTTGATTTGGGAATGGGGATACATTTTTATGATGGGAAATTATAATACACACCATAACACACACACACGCACACAAACACTTACACACACACACTCACTTTATTTGTACTCATGTTATAGCCAACTCTTGACTTTTCTATGAATTCTTTTTAATAAAATATCTGTATCTAGTTGTCATATATTCATTATCTTTAACTGGTTAAATGTTTGTAGTTTGCATGTTTCAGTAATGATTAACATGGTTAAATTGTCGCTTTTGGTATATTTGGCATTTTTATACATATTCTGTATTTCCACTGAAGAAAGCAATAATGAATCAACACACTACTGTAAATAAATGGACACTACCTGTTATATAATGGAAATTACTCTCCGTAAATAAATGGTGAGAAATGCTCAGTCTGAAGCATTTCGGCAATGGATTTCACAGCCCTATAATAATGATACAAGTTATATCACCTTAAAAAGGGTTTATTTACAACCTCTGGGGTATAACATGTTGGGCAAAATGGTACAGGAGAGTCTGACATATTTTTTACATTTAGCAGACGCTCTTATCCAGAGCGACTTACAGTTAGTGAATACATTATTTTATATACTGGCCCCCCACGGGAATCGAACCCACAACCCTGGCGTTGCAAACACCATGCTCTATCAACTGAGCTACATCCCTGCCGGCCATTCCCTCCCCTACCCTGGGCCAATTGTGCGCCGCCCATGAGTCTCCCGGTCGCGGCCGGCTGCGACAGAGCCTGGATTCGAACCAGGATCTCTAGTGGCACAGTTAGCACTGCGATGCAGTGCCTTAGACCACTGCACCACTCAGGAGCTCATATAACCCCTAACTTGAGTTCAGTCTCTGCCAATGAGAACCAAGAGGGGACTAGCTTCATCCTTCATGACTGGGAAAGGCCTCGATTCTAGGCCGTAGAAAATCCTACATCCATCTCATTAGATCAGAAGAGGATGGATCAACAGTGATTCATATTACTGGTTTGCATCCTAAATAAAGGATAGTTGTGTTTTGCTGCATAACACACTTACATTATCTGTCTACCCATATGATGTGGATCATTGTCAGGTTATTTGATATATAAGATTCACTAACAAAAGAACACCCTGGTTGTAATAACACTTTTAACAGGTAGTTTGTAAATGTGTAGAATGTATTTGTTTTGGGTGCACACTGGTAAGTTAAATTATGTACACAGCGGATTTTCTTCTGAATAACTGGTCAGGCCATAGCACTTTCCATTCAGCTTCAGGCAACTTTGATGTAAGGCTTGATCACACCTGTAGTTACTAAGTGTAAGCCAACATAATTCATTATTTTATATTAACCTGTTTAACTGCATTGATATGGCTTTATTGATCATAGTCCAGACTTGTTAGAGTTGCAAATACCATGCAGTTGCACCAGGGGAATTTAAACCAAACAATTTTTTTTGCAGGTCTTCTGTTTCTGTTTTCCTACGAATTAAGTGTAATTATTATTTTTTTCACACTAATTAAGCTACACAAAAATTCACAAAATCTGCTGAAATACTTTTTGTACATATTTGCATGAATTGAGTGTTGTAAAATCAGATGATCAAATACGGAATCGCTATCCAAATAGTTATACTCTGTGCTCTTGTTTGACGAAATAGTGTGTAGTGTCTAGGACGTATTCAGACTTGTTTAAGAGTCCTAACGTGTTCCTAACAGTTAGTCCTAAAAATGGAACGATTAGGAAGACACCCTTAGCCAGCTGACCTAAAGGCCGGGATTGATTCCCATGCCAAGTGGCTAGGGGAGCTATCCCCCATTACACTGCCTACCACAGTGTGAGAGCCAGAAGGACTCAATGGCCTCATGTCTGCAGAGCTCAGGCCCAGCCTCAGTCAGTCAGACAGGGGTTTATCCATAGGGCTGTGTGTTTGTGTGTGTGTCTGCCTGCGTACAAGTGTGTGGCTCTCTGTATTTGTTCCCTCTGTGTGTGTGTGTGTGTGTTTCCCTCTGTGTGTGTCTCCCTGTGTGTGTGCCCTAACACCACCTCTGCTGCCGTGTCCTTAAACAACGCCAAATAAATGCCCCAACATGGAGGTCCAGCCCTAGGTGCCAAGCCCTGCCCGGCGCCACCCGGCACAAGCAGATGGGATACCACTATGTGTTTGGGCTGCTGGCACCCCTCCCTGCTCCGGGAAGACCCACCGCTCAGTCACGACTTAGGACTGATGAAGAGTGCTACACTCATGACAATGCCAGTGAGTGCCCTATGGAGAAGTGTTGCTTTAGAGCAGTGTTGGTGGTTTGTTTGTGTGTGTGTGTGTGTGTGGGGGTGTGGGGTGGGATGGTGGTTTTATCTTAGGGGAATTGGCGATGGGTGTGCTTCAGTGTCGTGGTTGGTTGTGCGTCATGGGACTGCCTACTGATTTTAGTATGAGCTTTATGCATCTCTCTCTCTCACACACACAAACACATACACTCACATACGCATACACTCACATACGCATACACTCACATACGCATACACTCACATACGCATACACTCACAAACGCATACACTCACAAACACATACACTCACATACGCATACACTCACATACGCATACACTCACAAACACATACACTCACATACGCATACACTCACATACGCATACACTCACATACGCATACACTCACATACGCATACACTCACATACGCATACACTCACATACGCATACACTCACATACGCATACACTCACAAACACATACACTCACATACGCATACACTCACATACGCATACACTCACATACGCATACACTCACATACGCATACACTCACAAACGCATACACTCACAAACGCATACACTCACATACGCATACACTCACATACGCATACACTCACAAACACATACACTCACATACGCATACACTCACATACGCATACACTCACAAACACACATACACTCACATACGCATACACTCACATACGCATACACTCACAAACACATACACTCACATACGCATACACTCACATACGCATACACTCACATACGCATACACTCACATACGCATACACTCACATACGCATACACTCACATACGCATACACTCACATACGCATACACTCACATACGCATACACTCACATACGCATACACTCACAAACGCATACACTCACAAACACATACACTCACATACGCATACACTCACATACGCATACACTCACAAACACATACACTCACATACGCATACACTCACATACGCATACACTCACATACGCATACACTCACATACGCATACACTCACATACGCATACACTCACATACGCATACACTCACATACGCATACACTCACAAACACATACACTCACATACGCATACACTCACATACGCATACACTCACATACGCATACACTCACATACGCATACACTCACAAACGCATACACTCACAAACGCATACACTCACATACGCATACACTCACATACGCATACACTCACAAACACATACACTCACATACGCATACACTCACATACGCATACACTCACAAACACACATACACTCACATACGCATACACTCACATACGCATACACTCACAAACACATACACTCACATACGCATACACTCACATACGCATACACTCACATACGCATACACTCACATACGCATACACTCACATACGCATACACTCACATACGCATACACTCACAAACGCATACACTCACAAACACATACACTCACATACGCATACACTCACATACGCATACACTCACAAACACATACACTCACATACGCATACACTCACATACGCATACACTCACATACGCATACACTCACATACGCATACACTCACATACGCATACACTCACATACGCATACACTCACATACGCATACACTCACAAACACATACACTCACATACGCATACACTCACATACGCATACACTCACATACGCATACACTCACATACGCATACACTCACAAACGCATACACTCACAAACGCATACACTCACATACGCATACACTCACATACGCATACACTCACAAACACATACACTCACATACGCATACACTCACATACGCATACACTCACAAACACACATACACTCACATACGCATACACTCACATACGCATACACTCACAAACACATACACTCACATACGCATACACTCACATACGCATACACTCACATACGCATACACTCACATACGCATACACTCACATACGCATACACTCACATACGCATACACTCACATACGCATACACTCACAAACGCATACACTCACATACGCATACACTCACATACGCATACACTCACATACGCATACACTCACATACGCATACACTCACAAACGCATACACTCACATACGCATACACTCACATACGCATACACTCACAAACGCATACACTCACATACGCATACACTCACATACGCATACACTCACATACGCATACACTCACATACGCATACACTCACATACGCATACACTCACATACGCATACACTCACATACGCATACACTCACAAACGCATACACTCACATACGCATACACTCACATACGCATACACTCACATACGCATACACTCACATACGCATACACTCACATACGCATACACTCACATACGCATACACTCACATACGCATACACTCACAAACGCATACACTCACATACGCATACACTCACATACGCATACACTCACATACGCATACACTCACATACGCATACACTCACATACGCATACACTCACAAACGCATACACTCACATACGCATACACTCACATACGCATACACTCACATACGCATACACTCACAAACGCATACACTCACATACACATACACTCACATACGCATACACTCACATACGCATACACTCACAAACGCATACACTCACATACGCATACACTCACAAACGCATACACTCACAAACGCATACACTCACATACACATACACTCACATACGCATACACTCACATACGCATACACTCACAAACGCATACACTCACATACGCATACACTCACAAACGCATACACTCACATACGCATACACTCACATACGCATACACTCACATACGCATACACTCACATACGCATACACTCACAAACGCATACACTCACATACGCATACACTCACATACGCATACACTCACATACGCATACACTCACATACGCATACACTCACATACGCATACACTCACATACGCATACACTCACAAATGCATACACTCACATACGCATACACTCACATACGCATACACTCACATACGCATACACTCACAAACGCATACACTCACATACGCATACACTCACATACACATACATTCACATACACATACACTCACATATGCATACACTCACATACGCATACACTCACAAACGCATACACTCACATACGCATACACTCACATACACATACACTCACATACACATACACTCACATACGCATACACTCACATACGCATGCTTTAGATGTGAAGTATTCATATTTGTAATAATCCTCCCAGGTAGAGATGCTTTGGAGGGCGTCCTCCTCTCCTCTTCCTCTCCCCTCCTCTCCCTCTCCTCTCCTCTTCCTCTCCCCCTCCTCTCCTCTCCTCTCATCCTCTCCTTCATTTTCCACTGCATTTTTATTCTCTCAGAATCTCTTTTTCTTTCAGCGTTTTTAAAACTAGAGCACGGAGTGGTGTAAGTAAAAAAAAAAAAAAACTCCACCGCGTCGTTTGCTCTGTAGCTCGCTAGCTGGAGCCCACTCCTCGGCTGAATAATGAATGGCTGCTGTGTCATGATCCGTGTCAACCTCAAAGAGAGCGGCCTTTCAGAGCTGCCCCCCTGTTTGTTGGTTTAAAACGTCACATAACATTATCAACCTGAGTGATTCCTCTGGAGCAGAATTCTGAATCTGATCTGTCCCCAATGTGGAGATCTTACACACACACACACACAGCTAGCGAACTGTCCCTGGCAAACTGTCCCTGGCAAACTGTCCCTGGCAAACTGTCCCTGATGCGGCTGTCGTTTCACGGTTATGTGTCTTTCACTAGTTCATGCCGAACAGCTCGAGAAAATATTATAATATATATTTCCTCCTTCTCATCCTTCTCATCCTTCTCTCCTTGAGATATGTCGTTCTGCCTCTAGATCTTCTTCGCTGCTTATGGTTATGAGATATGGTTATGCAACAGATATGGTTATGCAACAGATGGTTATGCAGTGAACCAGTGTTGTTAGTGACAGCGAGAGTAGCTTTCATGTCATCCTCTGCTCCAAGCTGTGTATGACACACACACACACACACACACACACACACACACACAGCCCCCGTACCCCATACCGCACACTTCCCACCCCACTCACACACAACTGCTGTATGTTACAACCGACCGTGCTGAGGATATTTGTTGCGCAACACTTAATATAAGGTACAGTGAGACGTATTGACCTCGAATGTCTCTCTGCTATAGTTACCTATAGACCTGGTGCCCAGTCTGCAGAATGAACAGACAGACACACCATGCAATAATCACAATAGCAGGAGAGTGGAGATTCATCCTCAAGCTAGAGCAGCCGTAGTGTTGTGTAACATCTGCCCAAACATTGCTCCGTCCCAAATGGCACCCACTTGCCTATATAGTGCACTACTTTTGACCAGAGCCCTGGTCAAAAGTAGTGCACTGTAAACAGAATAGGGTGCCCTTTGGGACATAACCCATCTCTGCACAGTCTGCCGTGCATAGGGGAGTTTGTTAAACGCCAACTGGGGAATATGAATTACGAAAGGGGGAGAAAACATTAAGGTAGCTACATTTAATAGCTTGTGAATTTGAAGGAATGACATTAAAACTGTAGCCAGAAGACAGGGGGACGGTATGCCAAAGTAATTATTCTGCGAGATTCTTCCAGGTTACGCTATTTCAAACACTTTGTTGTGTCATCTTTCTTTTTTTTTACCCATAATCCTCTCAGACGGTGACTAGTCTGAGTCGTGTTGCTGGCCGAGACTCCTGATCTCTCTCTCGCCCCCCCCCATCTCTCTCTCTCTCTCTCTCTCTCTCACTTTCTTCTCTCTCACTCTCTCTTTCTCTCTTCTCTCTCTCTCTCTCTCTCTCTCTCTCTCTCTCTCTCTCCCTCACTCTCTCTCTCTCTCTCTCTCTCTCTCTATCTCTATCTCTATCTCTATCTCTATCTCTATCTCTATCTCTATCTCTATCTCTATCTCTATCTCTATCTCTCAATGTTGAAGATAACCAAGGTTTGGACAAGAGGATTCTAATATCCCATAAGTCTTTGCATAAATGAGGAAGAATTTTAAACCAAGGGACCAGCAATGCTAGATAGCAGTGGCGCTGGTCCCATGAATCTGTTTTATTTTCTACAGCTTCCGCATTGAATCATGACTTGTTCTAACCTGGGTATCTTCAACCTAGGGTTACTAGGCCCTGTGTTGGAAGGTAATGCATATGATTGGACAATTACAGAGTTCACTTCCACACAAATTACCTGCACTCTCACTCTCTTACTGTGGCTCACTCTCTTCTAAGTAAGCATTTCACTGTAAGGTCTACACCAGCGCATGTGACAAATAACATTTGATTTGATTTGTTTTGGTTGTTGTAGTTAGGTGCTTGGTGAGGTAAGAGGAATGTCCTCGGTCTGTTTTTAGTAACTGTCTTTGTTGTTATAGAGGTCAAAGGACCATATCCTCTGTGTGTGTTTGAATAGTACCATGGATGTTATTCATGTAGCAATGTAAAATGTGATTTGATTTACTCTTCTTCATTTTCACTCCTTCCCTTGTTACTCTCTCTCTAGTTATCTTTCTTACTCTCTCGTGTTCTTTTCTTTCCTTTCTTTCTTTCTTTCTTTCTTTCTTTCTTTCTTTCTTTCTTTCTTTCTTTCTTTCTTTCTTTCTTTCTTTCTTTCTTTCTTTCTTTCTTTGTGTCTGAGCTCTTAAAGCTCTGACACACCGGTAGGATTGTCAAACGTTTGCCTGCTGACAGAACTTAGTGTCGGTAGTCAATCTCTTTTGTGTTCACACAGCAAAGAACTTGAAGTCATCAGCCACAAAGCATTGTTTTAAATACTCCAAACCAGAAGGTGGCAGTAGCGTTGTTTGGCAATGCATATCCGTGCATATAGCTTATAGTCTAGATTCCAAGCTAGCAGTGCTAATGTTGCTATTTTGTAGAAAGACCTTGTTAATACTATCCAGATGGCCACAGCTAGATAACAGCAAGATGACGAAGAAGCAATTTAATTCACTGTCCATAATTTAATACTGCCAGTGCCCAAATGTTTAGCTAGCTAGCTAACATTAGCATATTCGCTAGCTAGCACAACATAGCTAGCTAGCTAGCTAAGGACACTGCACTAACTCGGCAGCTAACACAGGCAACGAGCTAATCCATTGTGATTGAATTATAATGTCAATACTAGCTACAGATGTTAGCTAGCTTGGAGGAAGTATTTAGTGTTGTGTGCATTGCGTCTGTGCACTTAGCTAGCTACCATCCCATAGCCTACATTGCATATGAAGTGTGACTGTCTCATCTGTGGATATACCGAGAATATGCCCTTTTTCGGGGGGGGCAGGGCTCCCCTAGGGGGGGGCTCCCCTACATGGGGGTTTGTGCTCTCTGATTGGCTCAATGTCAAGTTGTTGGCCACTGATGAGCATTGCGATTCTACAAGTAGAATTGGTAGGTTCGTCGCTACCGGGTCGGTATGCAGCAGGTACCGCTTTTGTTCTAGCAAGAGAAGGAACGGCCTCCCACTGTGATACTATAAGTACCTATCGGCAGTCTCTCTCTCTCCTCTATCCTCTCTCCTCTCTCTCGCCAGCAAGCCAGTTCTTATTCTTAGGACTCAATCTTCCTGTGGCGTTTGGGTCAGCCACAGATCACTGTTCTTCTCCTCTCGTCTGGTCAACCTTGAGCTGTAAAATGAACATGGTGTGCCCTTTACGGAACAAGCCATCCTTAACAGTACAGTGTTGTGCTAGTCCAGACTGCAGTCCAAGGTACTGGGTGTATCTGGGTGTATCTCAGTATCCCAGACAGTCTAGTTGTTTAGGACTTGAGGCTGAGACAAGATCAAGGGTGAAGACTGTCAGAACCTTATCTTTTCAGTACAGATCCATTCTGTTCCTCCTTTCCTCTCCCTGTGCCCCTGGCCTTGGCTTGTCCATTACAGGGTGATGATATGACACATGATTTCCTAGATTCATGGGTGGTCTGCCAGAGGGGGTGGAGGGTGTGTGTGTGTGTGTGGCGGAGTAATGCAGTGGTTGAAGGGAAAACATCTATTTAGCCGCGGTTGTCAGCCTCCACCACGACCCGGCCTCGGTTGGTGTTAGATAGCAGGTCATGTCAGTGGGGCGCCACACACACCCACACAAACACACGCACAGTAGATACATCAGCGTGACAGCGGGCCATGACATATGTGACCGCAGGGAGCTCGTTTCCATAAGAGGAAGTGATGTGGCCGAGCGGAGGGAGGTCTCCTCCATTTGCCTTGGAGCGATTGATATGTCGCCCCGCTGTCGCTTTTACTTTAGGGCAGGTTAGAGCATTAATCTGATATACTTACAGTAATGAAACGTCAGGTTCCATCGTGTTCCGCTGCCTCGCTGCCTAGCAACCGCGACACATTACCTAGTTCCGTCTGACAAATGAGCTTAGATTTCTCTAATTGATGAGAAAACATTTCAGTGAGTGGAGATATTATATTACTGTTGCTGGGGAGTGAATGGACATTGCTGTATTGTTCAGTGTGGCAGGGTGTTTATGGTAAAAGGGTTTGAAGAGGGGTGATTAGCCGTTAGCATGTAGTCTGTAGTGTTACTAGTCAGTGGAGGCTGGTGGGAGGAGCTATAGGAGGACGGGCTCATTTTAATGTCCGGAATGGAATTAATGGAACAGAGTTTCCATATGTTTGATGTGTTTGATACCATTCCATTGATTCCATTCCAGCCATTACAAAATGAGCCCTCCAATCGCTCCTCCCGCCAGCTTCCTCTAATACTAGTGTTTATGTATTGTTTGTGTCGGTTACGTGAGTGAACCATGTTCGTTTGAGAAGTAACCTTGCGATCTTGTGTTCGCTCCCCAAGCTTATGACTAGGCTGTAGTTCATAGCATTAACACAGTCTTTTAGCACACAGGAGACCCCAGCTGAACCATTTAGTCACATTTGTTGTGTCATCGTTCGGTGACATAACTTACTAGCTACCCACTGTGTTTGCAGCCAACAGAGAAACCGACAGCTGAAGTCTCCAACTGGCCGATCAAAATACATCAACAGTTATCTGTGTGATCAGTGTGACTGCTGTCACCAGCTGTCACCAACTCAGACATTCCACTCCCTGGACTCCTCTCCAAAAAACGGGTGACTCTAAGTAGCTTATTTACTGGCCCTGTTCTCCCCCTGTCTAATGATTTAATTTTGGCCGGGCTTTGACAGGTGGAATTCCTCAGACAGTCGCCTGGTCTCTCTCTCAGCGAGCTCCGCCGGTCATTGAAGTGAAGTGCCAGTTCGAATGACAAGCAGGCAGGCGGACGGGGGACGAGACAGGTGTAGAGAAGGATGTGGAGTAGACACCCTTCACCCAGGAGTCATCCATCAACACCAGGCCACCGGGCGGATCGGTCATTGTTCTACCCAGGAACGGGGGGCTTTGTGTGGGGATGTGGTGAGCGAAGTGCTGTGTTTCTCAGGTGCTCTGGTTCTCCGTCCTCCTCATCCGGCCATCATGTACAAGTGTACCATTGCAAAGGACGGAACGCTGCATGGTTAGCGAGTACTGCTTCCTCCTGATTCGGCTCATACCAAAGCTCGAACCCAGGACCTCTGTCTCGCAAACACATGACCGCTCTCCTGAAGCGTCGTACCCAATCGCGCCGCTGAAAGATAGCGATTCGCCAGCACAAGTGGAGACCCTTCAGGACTGAGTTTACACAGATCCCCATCAGCTACACCTTGCCCAGGAAGGGAAACCTTTGGGGGGTATGTCAGCTAACTAAGACCACGGTATCCCTGGTTCTACGTCCTCCCAATGGAAACCTACTGGAGCTTTGTCAATAGACAATAGTTCCCTGATGGAGACATAATGTCGAACCAGTGTTGTATAATTATACGGAACAAAAATATAAATGCAACATACAACAATTTCAACGATTTTGCTGAGTTACAGTTCATATATAGAAATCAGTCAATAAAAATAAATTGATTAGGCCCTAATCTATGGATTTCAGATGACTCCATAAAGTACGATCTTTGTCCCCATGTGCAGTTGGAAACCGTAGTCTGGCTTTTTTATGGCGGTTTTGGAGCAGTGGCTTCTTCCTTGCTGAGCGGCCTTTCAGGTTATGTTGATATAGGACTCGTTTTACTGTGGATATAGATACTTTTGTACATGTTTCCTCCAGCATCTTCACAAGGTCCTTCGCTGTTGTTCTGGGATTGATTTGCACTTTTCGCACCAAAGTACGTTCATCTCTAGGAGACAGAACGCGTCTCCTTCCTGAGTGGTATGACGGCTGCGTGGTCCCATGGTGTTTATACTTGCGTACTATTGTTTGTACAGATGAACGTGGTACCTTCAGCCGTTTTGGAAATTGCTCCCAAGGATGAACCAGACTTGTGGAGGTCTACAACATTTTTTCTGAGGTCTTGGCTGATTTCTTTTGATTTTCCCATGATGTCAAGCAAAGAGGCACTGAGTTTGAAGGTAGGCCTTGAAATACATCCACAGGTACACCTCCAATTGAATCAAATGATGTCAATTAGCCTATCAGAAGCTTCTAAAGCCATGACATCATTTTCTGGAATTTTCCAAGCTGTTTAAAGGCACAGTCAACTTAGTGTATGTAAACTTCTGACCCACTGGAATTGTGATACAGTGAATTATAAGTGAAATAATCTGTCTGTAAACAATTGTTGGAATAATTACTTGTGTCATGCACAAAGTAGATGTCCTAACCGACTTGCTAAAACTATAGTTTGTTAACAAGAAATTTGTGGAGTGGATGAAAAACGAGTTTTAATGACTCCAACCTAAGTGTATGTAAACTTCCGACTTCAACTGTATGTTGTGGTGAGGTGAAGGCTGTGTTCTGTGTGTGTGTTTGTGTGTGTTTGTGTGTGCACATGCAAGGGTCTGTGTATTGAGAGTTTGTGTGCAAACGTGCGTCTCTGTGTGTGTACATTTCTCCCAGAGGTAGACTGTGGAGAGGGAGGAAGGCTGAGGCTCTCAAGACAGGGGAGGAAACCGACGGCATTTTGAGATGTAAACAAACACCCTCTGTGTCTTAATTGGAGTGAGTTTCCAATTATGTTCTTGGCTAGGGAGCCCCGGCTCTCCACTGTGGCGGCTTATGCTAAAAGGCCATGCCTTCACGGGTAATATCCTTCTCTGAAATCCCATTAGAATACATTCATTTTGACAAGGCTTCTGAGTTTTTCAGGTTATATAATAATACAATTGTAATTTGGTGGGTGGTTATATTTGTCCTATCTCACACGTACAAGTGTGTATTAATACACATGTTTAAACTCATTGTATGTTTCCTTAGACACCTGGTAGAGTGAGGTCATGGTCAGAGTCTGCCATTATCAACGGTAACCCTGGAACAATTAGGGTTAAGTGCCTCGCTCAAGGGTACGTCAACAGATCTTTCACCTTGTCGGCTGAGGGATTCGAACTAGTGACCTTTCAGTTACTGGCCTAATGCTCTAACCGCTAGGCTACCTGTCACCCTGTGTACACATTCAGGCCACTCGGTGAGGAAACTCTGGGCATTCATCGCGGTGAGCTATTTGCACACAATTCTAGAGCTTTTGTAAGATTGAGAAACCATATACAAAGCATAAGGAATTCTCTTGACCTTCTCTGTACAGCAGCTTTGAAATAACATGGAATCATATTGTATGTCTTCATCCTCAGTCTCCTGTCATTGCTTTATGAAATGATGATTGGATACAGGGTGGTTTTTCACGGCAAAATACCACTATTGTGTCTCGTATAGGCAAATAGAGGGCCTATTTTCTTTTTTCTCTGTATAGTTTACGTAGTCTTTTGGATGATGAAAATATGGCTATGGTTTGACTTGAAGAGGTTTGTTGAAAAGACGCCCAGTACTTGGTGTCTCAGTCCTTTACAGAATGAAATAGATGAAAAAGAATCATAGGAAATGGATTTTTCTGATTTTCACATGAAGAGAATTTGAGTGGAATTCAACATCATTCAGTCCTCATTGTCATTGGCTGATTGCTCTCTCTCTGTCTGTCTGTCTGTCTGTCTGTCTGCCGAATTACAGAAGGTCCAGTGGTTGAGGTGTTCATTTGTTTGTTTGACTTGAGAGTGTTGGTCAATATCTTTGTTTTATTCCGTATTTCTTAAAATGATGGTTTGTTCAGTCTACTACTTCAGAGGGGTCTGGTAATATAATACAAAGGGTGTGTGTGTGTGTGTGTGTGTGTGTGTGTGTTCAACCAAGCACATCAAAGAGGAAGCACTACCCAGCACCAGAGATTTCTCCTCCCCCCTCCAACTCCTCCCCCCTGCCTCCCGCCTCACTCCCCTCTGACCTTCTCTTCCAATATTTCCTCTCCCTTCATCCATAACAGAATGGCTACATCCCAATTGCCACCCTATCCCCTAAAAAGTGCACTACTTTTCACCAGATTCCTATGGACCGTGGTCAAAATGTGTGCGTCATAAAGGGAATAGGGTGGCATTTGGGACACACAGCAACGTGATGAGGACCTGTCGACTCTTCATACTCCACCAGTCATTGCCTACGCAGCACTGAGGCCTTGTGGGAATTGGAGGCTGGGAATGGTCCAGGTCCAGCATACGTACCTAATAACCACTAGACCCGTAAGACCCTGGCCTAACCATGATAACTAGCATCGCTCATATGAAGTGAAGGATTGCACAGTCAAGTCTGAATAATCAATTAGTTCCTATGATCCCAATTCGCCTTTCATGAATTGCACTTTTTTTCTCCCTTGAGTTTTCACGCTGGAGTGGTTTTGACAGATATGACGGCGCTAATCAAAGGGGGTTGATTAAAATGGTAGGGGTGTGAGCTGCGTGCGTCATAAGCTTTGACATTCAGGGACTGTTATGGAGCGAAGGGGTGTGTGTGTACTGAGTGACTTTACTACAGAAAATGGAAAACTGTAATTTATACAGTAATTTAGGATATTATCAACAGTAAAATACTGTGAAATGTTTTACTACAGCGTACTGTAAATTATGGTTCACTGTGAGAAAATGTTGTGGGCGGGAAAATAATTGCTGTATTTCAAATGGTACTGTAATTCCATCCCACAGAACACAGTACCGTAATTTATTTTTGTAGTGCCAAAACTCTTTTGACCACTAGTGGGTGCATGTTGTTATTGTTTCTGGCCATTAACATATTTCGAGGTGTGCCTTTTAAGAGGCTATATTTATTGTACACGTTAGTGAGAGTGCTGTAGCAATTTAACTGGTATGCCCCATCAATTTAAAATGTATAGGGGTCAGATTTGAGTGGAAGCAAGTCTTAAACCTTTAATGGGTGAACATTTTGCCTTGTCTTTTTGGTCTGTTTTGCCCTGTTGTCGCTGACAGTTTGGAAGCCTTTATTAAGGCCACTAGAAGTGGAAGTGTTATAAAACACCAACATATGAATTGATATGCTGTAACGTGTAAACACATGACCTAGAAGCCGACCTGCTTTGCAGTGTTTTAACATGATGAAAAGGCGTAGCTTCATGACCTGACTTACCAAGGATACCACGTAGAGACATACTCCTGTGTGCGTGCTTGTGTGTAGACGTGTGTCTCTCTGAACAACCCCCTCTAAAGTCCTCTGAGGAAAGTCTTTAATCATACAGTTGGGAGTGGAGGAAGAAGGAGAAGGAGTGGAAGAGGAGGAGGGACTCTCTTTGTTTATGCTGAGGCCTTGTAGGCCCCTGAAGGTTCATAACTAATTCAAATAAATGAACCCACGGCATGGCATTATCTCCCATACTTTGATCAACACTGGTTGCATCCCAAATGGGACTCTATTCCCTATATAGTGGCATGGCTCCTATAGGCTCTTGTTAAGGGAATAGGGAGATGTTTGGGACGCAGACACTTTCTCCAGTCTTAATTGAAGTCAGGTTCCTCTCCCCCGGCTCTTTGAAATCTCTCTCTTTCTAGGAACCCCTCGCCCCCTTATCTGCCATATCCAAGTTTATTTTCCAAATTACCAAGTGTGGCTTTGTCGTTGCGCTGTCGCTCTGGAACCAAAGTATCACTGCAACCCTCCTCTCTTGACTTTTATTTATTTAAAAACATGTATTTTTTATTTGTTTACTATTGTCTCTTTACAGAATAGGTCCCTTCTCTCTTTTGACTATTGATTTATTTTAAAAGGCTGTTTGCTATTGAGTCTTTCCAGAATGTATCTGTTTGTTCGCCGGATGGATAAAAGACTGAATAAAAGAGTTTGAAGGACAAGAGCAGAACAGTCAGAGAGAAGAATTGGTCTATTGGATTTAGGGTTGTACTATTTTGACAAAGTTACGGCAGATACATGACAGATCAGTCCCTGAACTGAACTTGGAAAGGGCAAACTTTTATTGACTGCACATAAAGTTTGGGACCACAAGGAGGACAGGTACTCCCTGTGTGTGTGCACGTGAGAAAATCTCTCTCTCTCTCTCTCTCTCTCTCGCTCTCTCTCTCTCTCTCTCTCTCTCTCGCTCTCGCTCTCGCTCTCTCTCTCTCTCTCTCTCTCTCTCTCTCTCTCTCTCTCTCTCTCTCTCTCTCTCTCTCTCTCTCTCTCTCTCTCTCTCTCTCTCTCTCTCTCTCGCTCTCGCTCTCGCTCTCGCTCTCGCTCTCTCAGCAGCTGTTACTGTACCTTCTCCTAGGACTTCCTTAGAGCTGGTCTCCACAGTCAATATCCAACAACCAACGGTTGACAGTTGCCTTGCCTGGATAACACCACCGTGACACCATTTAGGCTGTTAGTTGCTGGGAAAACCTTTGTGTCAGAGGGATACTAGGGTCCTCAGTCCTACATACGGGGCCTGTTTAGAGCCGGTTAGAACCCCAATGGAGACCCACAGCTCTGTAAGTGACAGTGATAAGAGGGGCGGATGATAGAGTCAGGAGAGCTGGCTACAGCAGCGCTCCATGCCAGAGATTTCTTGGCCACGTCGGCAACACGGTTTCCCACCACTCAAAAGGGAAACACTATTCACTCCATTATAATATGGTTCCTAAATGGGGCTTTCAGTGGCGCAGCTCGGCGGCAAAGAGAGACACGGCTGTAAGCGTTGAAACAGAGGAATCGTTAGACGAGCACTAATGCCCGCACACAGATGCCAGAGATTTTGATTCACGCCAGTTCCAATTGAATCACACAATAAAATACCCTTTTGGATTGTAAAGGGTGACTGTGGATGGAACAGTGCGCTGGGGTAGACGCTTTACTGCTGTACACGTGTGTGTGTGTGTGTTTTCTGACACGCTGCTTAAATACCAGCCCCTCGTGTCACACCTGAGCAGCCTCTGCTATGAGTGCAGGTTTACTGGGCTGATATTGGGAAGTCTGAGCCATGTCCACAGGCTGACAGTACCTTCAGATGGCAGGCCTGCAGGAGACTGAGGCCGTGCAGCTAGCCAGGGACTGCTCCGTGTCAGCAGTCACGGACAGCCTTGCTGTGTGGAGAAGAAGGTGCTTCCTGTTTCCCTAGGTGTCCTGAAATGTTTTAATCGTTATTGTATGAATGATGATTTGTGGATTCAAATAAAGCGTTTTAAAATGTGTGCGTTCGTGTGGGCGTGAGTGGCGCTGTCACTGTGGAGTCACTGTTACACTAGCAGGCCTGACGACAGGCAACATCGAAAGCAGCTGAGTGAATTAATACAGCGGCAGCCACTCAGCACTGCAGAGACAGAGAGACAGAGGGAGAGAAGGAGAGAGAGACGAGAGACAGAGAGACAGAGAGAAAAGGAGAGAGAGACGAGAGAGAGAGAAGGAGAGAGAGAGAGGCAACGAGAAATAGAGAGAGAAAGGGAGACGCGAGAGAGAGGAAAAAAAGGGAGAGCAGGGGGAGAGAGAGAGAAAGGAAAGCCTTGATGTGTCACTGATTGTTAAGTCTTCCTTAGGGGGTTTGATTGTAAGCATCATGTCAATCTTAATCTTCACCACTCACCTACATACAGGAAGCTCGTGTATAAGAGCTAGCGCGTGTCCACCGTACCCAAGTATCAAGGCATTGCAATTGGACTCGCGTCTCAACCGAAACTCCTAAGGCGACACAGTGGCTTTCTGCAAAACCTCCATTCTACTCTCAGCCAGTGTCTATATCACAGTGTTTATATTACAGTGTCTATATCACAGTGTCTATATCACAGTGTCTATATTACAGTGTCTATATTACAGTGTCTATATTACAGTGTCTATATTACAGTGTCTATATCACAGTGTTTATATTACAGTGTTTATATTACAGTGTCTATATTACAGTGTCTATATTACAGTGTCTATATCACAGTGTCTATATTACAGTTTCTATATTACAGTGTCTATATTACAGTGTCTATATTAGTGTCTATATTACAGTGTCTATATCACAGTGTCTATATCACAGTGTCTATATCACAGTGTCTATATCACAGTGTCTATATCACAGTGTCTATATTACAGTGTCTATATCACAGTGTCTATATCACAGTGTCTATATCACAGTGTCTATATCACAGTGTCTATATTACAGTGTCTATATCACAGTGTCTATATCACAGTGTCTATATTACAGTGTCTATATTACAGTGTCTATATCACAGTGTCTATATCACAGTGTCTATATCACAGTGTGTATACTACAGTCAGCTCACACACAACCAGAATGCAGAAAGGTATTTACTGACTGCTCCTGTCTGAGTCTAACTTGAACACATGAAGACAGCAGTTAGGGGACAACCAAAAACAATTGCCAAATCCTCTACCCATAATCCTCTCTGGTTTCTGCAGTAAGAAAGTGGTGTTGTGGAGATCATTGTCTTTGATCGTGCTAGAATTTGCTTTTAACCACAGCTCTAGGATCAGATTACCTCAATCCTAACATTAACCTAAGGGGATGAAATAAGATCTGATCCTGTATCATTGTGTATTTTTCCCTGCAGTTTAGGAGGTGGGTCTCCGCTAGGCTGGAGGCTGCATTTAAAACACCCTGCATCTGAAAGAAGTCATGAGCTCAGTCAGCTATGGGAACTGTGGGTTGCCATAGAAATTAGAACCGTTGAGTTGGAGAGGAGAGGAGAGAAGGGGAGGGAAGAGAGGAGAGTGCGAGAGAGAGGCAGGGAGGGGAGAGGTACCCATGGCAACAGAAGCATTCAAAATAGAAGCCGAGACTGACCTGTCTTGGCGAGTGTTAAGGGGGCCTACACACATGCGCACACACAAAAACGTGTGTGTGGACACATGCACACCACACACACGCATCCAGCCACATGCAGTGAAAGCATAGTGAGAAACAGTCCGAGAGAGAGCGAGAGAGAGAACGGAGGAGAGCAGGAGTTTGGTTCTTTTTTTCTTTACGTCTCAAGAAAGGAAAGAAACCACACTGTGGAACCACTAGCCTACTTGTACAGCAAATGTCAGACAAGGCACTTCTGTCTCGCTTTTCTCCCCACACGTCTCTTCAGTCATGCAAGCATGGTGTTTAAAGTCTACCAAGCGACCTTGTAGAGCGAGGGAGACATTAAAACAATGGTGTTCATTAAGACTTCTGTAACACGGTACATTCCCTCGTTCCCTCCCCTTTTCTCTTTTTCTCTCTCACTTGACTGTTTGCTCACTAAAAGGAAAAGTAGAATTCAATAGATAGTGTTGTTTGTTTCTAACCTGGTCCCAGATCTGTTTGTGCCAAACACGACAATGACCATCAGAGTTGACAAGACGGCACAAACAGATCTGGGACCAGGCTAGCTTGTTTCTACATCATACCGCTTCTGAATCACGAGTGGCGCAGTGGTCTAAGGCACTGCATCTCAGTGCTTGAGGCGTCACTACAGACCCCCTGGTTCGATTCCAGGCTGTATCACAACATTGGGAGTCCCATAGGGCGGCGCACAATTGGCCCAGCGTCGTCCGGGTTTGGCCGGTGTAGGCCGTCATTGTAAATAGGAATTTGTTCTCAACTGACTTGCCTAGTTAAATAAAGGTTTAAAAAAAAATCACAACGCCATCGAACTAGTGTTGGTGCTTTCGATACATAGCTGACCTGGGGGACATTGTCATACCGCACCAAATTACACAGATTGTATTGCAAATGAGCTAGTGCTATAAACAGCTAGGTCTCTGCCTGAGTATGTACTGCCTGGGTCTCCGTGTGGAAGCCTACTGATTCTAGACCCTGCCTGACTGGGAGAACTCTAGTGTTAGATTTGGGCAGAGAGAGGATGGTGGTGGAATGATGTGTTCTCTCTCTCTCTGTAGAAAACACACACACACACACACATTCAATAGTCTCATGTTATAATGCACCGACCACCCCGGTTTCACCATTCTACAGTACATCACCTGTCTACTAAAGATACTATAAGATACTACAGTACATAACCTGTCTACTAAAGATACTATAAGATACTACAGTACATAACCTGTCTACTACAGATACTATAAGATACTACAGTACATAACCTGTCTACTACAGATACTATAAGATACTACAGTACATAACCTGTCTACTACAGATACTATAAGATACTACAGTACATAACCTGCTCGATTCATTTTTATTTAGTGAACAAACTAGTAGTGATTATGACTACTCCCAATATTATTGATCTCATGGTGGTAAAAAAACAGTAGGGGAGAGAGAGAGGGAGGCATATAAATACAGAGAGAGTGAGAAAGAGAGAGACAGAGAGATACAGGGAAAGAGGGAGAGAGGACAGAAGAGGAAGCTGGAGAGAGAGAGAGGGAAGCATATAAATACAGAGAGAGTGAGAAAGAGAGAGACAGAGAGATACAGGGAAAGAGGGAGAGAGGACAGAAGAGGAAGCTGGAGAGAGAGAGAGGGAGGGAGACAAAGACAGGAAGGGTTGGAGGAGGAGATTGAGGAGTGTTCAGGAGAGGGTGAGATCATTACGCTGTCCCAGTGAGCTGCATATTTGTGATATTGCATAATATGTTTGGAAGGGCGCACCTGCGATTAGAATCTACCCATAGTGCATCTGTATTCCTTGTTGTTGTCGGGGGAGGAGGGGTGCTGATTAAGTTCTGGTTTCATTAACAACAGAGCGAGCCAGACCATTAATCACCTGGTTACAGGGGGGTACGGAGGAGGGTGAGCGGGGTGGAGGGTACCAAGATGGCTCCTAACGGCCTGCTGATTACAATAACCGTGCACAGATAATGAAATTGTCTCTCATCTCAATCACTGAGAAATTAGACACTTGGGAGAAACACACCGGGTGGTTTGAAAAATGTGGCTTTTGGGCAAGATGGCGGCACTTCCTCTAAGATATGTTTGGTGCAGAGTGTGTATGCATCTAACATACAGTACGTGTTACAGCTTCCAACAATATAATGATCATTATCGACATTATCAGTGCACATTATCAATATAATAATCGTTAACGACATTATTGGTGCACATTATCAATATAATGATCGTTATCGACGTTATCGGTGCACATTACTGCCCAGTACTTGGGGTTTTGAAGTAGCTAGCTCTCGCTCTCTGTAAGTTGAAGATGTACATCATTCCCTATGGTCTTCTCTCAGATGCCAAAACAAGTCTTTTGAACAGATCTGTGTGTCTGGAGTTGCATACTGTGTTTCTCTGGTGGTACAAGCTGCACTGCTGTAATACTTCAGTAGCCAGGACCGGTGAAGGAATAAGGGAATGGACAGTTTGTCTCATGTTAAATCAACAGTTAATGCAATATAGCCACATCTTTGTGTTTCTTGTTACACACACACACACACACACACTTATCCCACACACACACTGCGGCTAAATAATTTAGGCCCAACATTCCCGTGTGGCTCAGTTGGTAGAGCATGGTGCTTGCAACACCAGGATTGTGGCTTAGATTCCCACGGGAGGACCAGTATAAAAAAGTGAAAACATGTATGCACTCACTACTGTAAGTCTCTCTGGATAAGAGCGTCTGCTAAATGATTAAAATGTAAAAATGTAACATTGATTGAGTTTTACAGGAAGCACACCGTCCCGTTGACGCACAGATGGGGAATGTCACATCACTCACTCACTCACACACACACACACACACACACACACACACACACACACACACACACACACACACACACACACACACACAAGTGCTAATGCTGTTAGAGACTGCAAACAGCAACGCGGCAACATCCAATATATATGCTAACCAGAAACACAAAGGGCCACTTCGAACAGCATTATCATAAAGCCCCTTTCACTTACTATGAGAAAGCATAGTGGAGGTGTTGTGCTAGGAACACTGAGAGGGTCCATAGAAACGGTTGTTACCTGGTTGGAAAACATTTGAGAGAGTACGTTCCAATTTCTACCCCTCCGAGCGATAGATCAGGGTGGACGAAATACCTGGCGAGAGGAATGGGTGGATGATGGAGGGAGGGATGGGTAAATACATGGATGGATGAATTAATGAATGCATAGGTTGATAACTTAATTAGGGACGGTATCAACATTCAAGATGAGAAAGAGAGAGTTAGACTGAGAGAGAGACAGAAAGAGAGAGAGAGATAGACTGACTGAAAGAGAGAAGCAGTCTAAGCATGCCTGGGAGCTGAGGGTTCTTATCAATAGTGTTAATGCCATTGTTTTCCATTCAAATTGAATTATTCAGCCTATGATGTAGAAGCCCTGTCATCTCCCAGCCTTGTCCCTATTTTTAAATACACAGTAGTGTGTGTGTGTGTGTGTGTGTGTGTGTGTGTGTGTGTGTGTGTGTGTGTGTGTGTGTTAATCAGTCATTCCTCGATAAGGGACTAGAGACCATGTTTACTGTTACTATTATTATTATTATTATTACACATTATTATTACACCGTTTCTATGGTCATTGTGCAATTACCATAGAAACGGTGCGATAAACACATGATTTATTATATACATACCAAGAAGCACCCATTGGTATTCCATATGCTCCCATACATTAACCGCTTGTGAAAACCATGGGAAATCATTGTGCCAGGAAGGTAAATAATCACAAAGGAGTGCTGACCTAGGATCAGGTCCCCGCTGTCCATGTAACCCTATTCATCATGATCTAAAAGGTAAATCTGATCCTAGATCAGCACTCCTACTCTGAGAGGCTTTATGAATACTGGCCCTGAATTTGAACCCCAGTTTAAGTCCTAACTGTCACCCTATTCCCTTCATAGTGCACTACTTTTGACCAGATCCCTATGGGCCCTGGTCAGAAGTAGTGCACTACATAGGGAATAGGGTGCCATTTGGGACAAACCCTAACGCTATTCCAAATCAAATCAAATTGTATTTGGCACATGCGCCGAATACAACAGGAGTAGACATTACAGTGAAATGCTTACTTACAAGCCCTTAACCAACAATGCCGTTTTTAAAGTAAAACTTGAAGCTCTCAACCTGTTCCACTACAGCCCAGTCGATGAGAATGGGGGCATGCTCAGTCCTCTTTTCTTTCCTGTAGTCCACAATCATCTCCTTTGTCTTGATCACATTGAGGGAGAGGTTGTTATCCTGGCACCACACGGCCAGGTCTCTGACCTCCTCCCAGTGATCAGGCCTACCACTGTTGTGTCGTCGGGAAACTTAATGATGGTGTTGGTGTCGTGCCTGGCCATGCAGTCATGGGTGAACAGGGAGGGGACTGAGCATGCACCCCTGATGGGCCCCCCGTGTTGAGGATCAGTGTGGCAGATGTGTTGTTACCTACCCTTACAACCTGGGGGCAGCCCGTCAGGAAGTCCAGGATCCAGTTGCAGAGGGAGGTGTTTAGCCCCAGGGTCCTTAGCTTAGTGATGAGCTTTGAGGGCACTATGGTGTTGAACGCTGAGCTGTAGTCAATGAATATCATTCTCACGTAGGTGTTCCTCTTGTCCAGGTGGGAAAGGACAGTGTGGAGTGCAATAGAGATTGCATCATCTGTGGATCTGTTTGGGTGGTGTGCAAATTGGAGTGGGTCTAGGGTTTCTGGGATAATGGTGTTGATGTGAGCCATGACCAGCCTTTCAAAGCACTTCATGGCTACAGACGTGAGTGCTACGGGTCGATAGTCATTTAGGCAGGTTATCTTAGTGTTCTTAGGCACAGGGACAATGGTGGTCTGCTTGAAACATGTTGGTATTACAGACTCAGTCAGGGACATGTTAAAAATGTCAGTAAAGACACTTGCCTGTTGGTCACGCATGGTCGGAGTACACGTCCTGGTAATCCGTCTGGCCCTGCGGCCTTGTGAATGTTGACCTGCTTAAAAGTCTGACTCACATTGGCTATGGAGAGCGTGATCACATAGTCATCCGGAACAGCTGATGCTCTCATGCATGCTTCAGTGTTGATTTGCCTCGAAGCGAGCATAGAAATTATTTGGTAGGCTTGTGTCACTGGGCAGCTCGTGGCTGTGTTTCCCTTTGTAGTCTGTAATAGTTTGCAGGCCCTGCCACATCCGACGAGCGTCAGAGCCGGTGTAGTACGATTCAATCTTAGTCCTGTATTGACTCTTTGCCCGTTTGATCGCTCGTCGGAGGGCATAGCGGGATTTCTTATAAGCGTCCGGGTTAGAGTCCCGCTCCTTGAAAGTGGCAGCTCTACCCTTTAGCTCAGTGCGGATGTTGCCTGTAATCCATAGCTTCTGGTTGGGGTATGTACGTACGTTCACTGTGGGGACGACGTCATCAATGCACTTATTGTTGAAGCCAGTGACTGATGTGGTGTACTCCTCAATGCTATCTGAAGAATACCGGATCATATTCTAGTCTGTGCTAGCAAATCAGTCCTGTAGCTTAGCATCTGCATCATCTGACAACATTTTTATTAACCGAGTCACTGGTGCTTCCTGCTTTAGTTTTTGCTTATAAGCAGGAATCAGGAGGATAAAGTTATGGTCAGATTTGCCAAATGGAGGGCGAGGGAAAGCTTTGTACGCGTCTCTGTGTGTGGAGTAAAGGTGGTCTAGAGTTTTTTTTCCTCTGGTTGCACATTTAACATGCTGGTAGAAATGAGGTAGTACGGATTTAAGTTTCCCTGCGTTAATGTCCCCGGCCACTAGGAGCGCTGCCTCTGGATGAGCGTTTTCCTGTTTACTTATGGCCTTATACAGCTCATTGAGTGCAATCGTAGTGCCAGCATCGGTTAATACTATATTAACATATGGAGAAGGCTGTATTAACTCCATACATCATGATTAAAGGGTGATGGTGGGGCATAGCATCAATCCTCTTTAACACGTCGTGTAAATAGAGTTAAATAAAACATTATGTCATGCATTATGCACCATGTGCAGGGTGTTGCTTCATTAGATGGGAATAAGCCATGAGCTGGAGATATGGTAGAAATGTTGTTTTTTTTGGGGGGTGGGGGGGCTTGGGGGGTGTTTGAGTAATGCAAGGATCTGTTAGTTGTGTGTCTAGAAGTGTAGTGGTGTGCTGGAGATCCAACAGCTCTTTTCACCTCGCTCCGCTTTACAACACAAACACACAAACACACTTAAACACACAAAAGCACACGCGTTTGAACACATCCACACAAGCACACAAGTATACACACACATTAACCACACACCCTTTGTTTTTGAGTGCAGTGACAATTTCTTTTGGCAAGTGTGTGTGTGTGTGTGTGTGTGTGTGTACACAACATGGGTACAGGGGAGACCATTTTGGAAGCACATTCATGTTTGGTTGTTGCTTCGCTTCCTCTGTTTAGTCATGGTAGCTGTGGTCCCGTGTAGCTCAGTTGGTAGAGCATGGCGCTTGCAACGCCAGGGTTGTGGGTTCGATTCCCATGGGGGACCAGTATGAAGAAAATGTATGCACTCACTAACTGTAAGTCGCTCTGGATAAGAGCGTCTGCTAAATGACCCAAACATTTTTTTGTAAAAACATGAATATTCAAGCACAGTTTGCTTACAGAACTCTGTTGGTTCTGATGAACCATGTCGCCCCGCAAACTGATTTATATTCAGCCCACATTTGTAGATGTTTAATGAAATTATAACCCCAGTCTGTCACGAGTTGCTAAGCCAGAACCCAGAAGCAGACCAGGACAAGGTAAGTTGAAACGAAGGTGAGTGTTTATTACAAATTCAAGAGTGATGCTGAATAATCCAGGGAACAGAGCGGGCGGCGTTGATTAGTTGTTGGGGGTGCAGTGGTTGATCCCATCCTGGGTCGGCAGCCGCCGACCACCAGGCAGAGGTTGGATGAAGGTTCCGGACGGGTGACTGCAGATGGAACAAAACGGGGGTAAGTAAGCAACAAACCAACAAGGTGCAAAAACAACAAAACTAACGCTAGGCTCTAAGACTGATACTCTGGTAAACCTACTGTTCATGGCTAACGATCCGGCAGGGAATGGATGTTAGGCCAGAGCCTAAGAAGGGTGATGATCAGGACCAGGTGTGCAGATTGCTGATGGGATGCAGGTGCGGAAATCAAGAGAGCTCCCGGAGCGTTCCCGAACCCTCGGGAAACTGGAGATCACGAACAGAAAAACTAGTCCACAGACAGGACCCGACTCAGACTGCCGGGATCGTTACAGTACCCCCCCTCCGACGAACGCCACCGGGCGGACTCCCCGGAGCGCCAGGATGGAGGCGGTAGAAGTCACGGATGAGGTCAGCAGCTAGGATCTGTCGCCGCGGAATCCAACTCCTCTCTTCAGGACCATACCCCTCCCAGTCCACGAGATACTGGAAACCCCGGCCCCGCCGTCTGGAATCCATGATGCGTCGCACCGTGTAGGCAGGACCACCTCCGATCATCCGAGGAGGAGGAGGGGGGAGGCGGAGGAGGCAACAGAGGACTGAGGAAAACAGGCTTGAGGCAGGAGACATGAAAGGTGGGATGGACTCTGAGCGTCCTCGGTAGTTTGAGTCGAACTGCCACTGGATTGATCACCTTCTCCACCACAAACGGACCAATGAACTTCGGTAACAACTTCCTAGACTCAGTCCGTAACGGAAGATCCCGTGTGGCCAACCAAACCCTATCTCCGATGGTATAGGTGGGAGCGGGGATCCGGCGACGATTCGCCTGGAGCTGATACCGGTCCGAAACTCTAAGGAGTGCCTTTCTGGCCCGATGCCAGGTCCGGTGGCAACGACGAATATGGGCCTGAACAGAAGGCACTGAGAGCTCCTTCTCCTGAGAAGGGAACAGGGGAGGTTGGTAGCCATACAGGCACTGGAAGGGAGACATCCCAGTGGCAGATGTAGGGAGAGTATTGTGGGCATACTCAACCCAAGGCAACTGAGAGACCCAGGAGGTGGGGTTGGAAGAGACCAGACAGCGTAGCGTGGATTCCATCTTCTGGTTGGCTCTCTCCGCCTGACCATTGGATTGGGGGTGAAAACCAGATGTGAGACTGACTGTAGCTCCAATGGCCAAACAGAAGGACTTCCAGACAGCAGAGGTAAACTGAGGGCCACGGTCGGAAACGATATCACTGGGCAAACCGTGGACCCTGAAAACCTCCCTAACCAGGATCTCGGACGTCTCCGAGGCAGAGGGAAGCTTGGCAATTGGCACAAAGTGGGCGAACTTGCTGAATCTGTCCACGATAGTCAGAACGACCGTGTTCCCCTCAGAAGCGGGCAACCCAGTGACGAAGTCCAGGGCCAGATGCGACCATGGTCGCCGGGGGAATAGGAAGGGGGTGAAGTAGTCCAGAGCTGGGCCGATTGGTACTCTTATTCTGCGCACACACTGGACAGGCAGCAACAAAACCCCGAGTATCCTCGGCCATGGCAGGCCACCAAAAACGTCTGCGAAGAAACGCCATTGTCCGAGCCACGCCAGGGTGACAAGCCATCTTGCTGGCGTGGGACCATTTGAGGACAGCAGGACGAACCGACTCAGGCACAAACAACCGACCGGGTGGACCGTTACCGGGACCGGGCTGAGTCCGAAGGGCCGCCAGCACCTCCTCCTCAATCTTCCACATAACTGCTCCCACGACGCAGTTCCGGGGGAGAATTGTCTCGGTCTTGGACCCACTCTCCTCCGTCTTGGAGAACATCCGGGACAAGGCGTCCGCCTTGCCGTTCTTAGATCCAGGTCGGAACGTCAGGGAAAACTTGAATCGTCCGAAAAACAACGCCCACCTGGCCTGGACGGGAGTTGAGACGTTTAGCCGATTGCACGTAAGCAAGATTCTTGTGGTCAGTCCAGACAATAAACGGTTGCTCCGCCCTCCAACCAGTGGCGCCACTCCTCCAAGGCAAGTTTCACCGCGAGAAGCTCCCGGTTACCCACATCGTAATTCCTCTCCGCAGGCGAAAAGGCGACGAGAGTAGTAGGCGCAGGGATGGAGTTTACTGTCCGTGGAGCATCGCTGCGACAGGATGGCGCCAACTCCCACATCAGACGCGTCCACTTCAACGACGAACTGACGGGCCGTGTCCGGTTGAGAGAGAATCGGTGCGTTGGTGAATCGCCTCTTCAAATCCAGAAACGCTCGATCCGCCTCCGGATTCCACTTGAAGGTCCTGATACTGGAAGTCAAGGCAGTTAACGGAGCGGCCACACGGCTGTAATCCCGGATGAATCTGCGGTAGAAATTCGCAAACCCCAAAAATCTCTGGAGCTGCAATCTCGTACCGGGCTGGGCCCATTCCAGAACCGCTCTAACCTTCTCCTGGTCCATCCTAATCTCTCCCCTGGAGATGATGTACCCGAGAAAGGATGTCGTGTGGGCGTGAAACTCGCACTTCTCGGCCTTCACGAACAGGCGATTCTCCAACAATCGCTGCAGAACCTGCCGGACATGCTGGACGTGGTCGGAAGGTTCCTTCGAGAAGATCAGAATGTCATCCAGGTAAACAAACACAAAGAGACCGATCATATCTCTCAGGACGTCGTTCACCATACTCTGGAATACCGCTGGAGCATTGGTCAGTCCAAACGGCATCACCTGATACTCAAGTGACCCATCGGTGTATTGAAACCCGTCAACCACTCGTCCCCCCTCTCTGATCCGGACCATGTGATACGCATTGCGTAGGTCTAGCTTGGTGAACACCGTAGCACCCTGTAAGGAGTCGAAGGCAGAACTCATCAAGGGCAGGGGATACTTGTTCTTGACCGTGATGTCATTCAACCCCCGATAATCAATACACGGTCGAAGAGAGCCATCCTTCTTACCCACAAAGAAGAATCCTGCCCCCAGGGGTGATGACGAGGGACGAACGAGACCAGCAGCTAGGGACTCCTTGATGTAGGTCTCCAAAGCCTCACGTTCAGGTCGGGAGATACTGTATAACCTTCCCTTGGGGTAGACAGCTCCAGGGAACAGGTTGATGGCACAATCATATGGTCGGTGGGGAGGGAGTGACAGAGCCTTCTGCTTACTGAAAACTTCCCCCAAATCGTGATATGTCTCGGGAACCAGGGACAAATCTGGGGGTTTAGCCTCAATCACCTGACTGGGAACCGAATGGGGGCAGGCAGTCTTGAGACAGTTAGCATGACAATCAAGGCTCCAACTCGTTACCTTGCCCGTCACCCAATCGAACGTGGGATTGTGTTCCTTCAGCCAGGGGTATCCAAGGACCAGAGGAACATGGGAAGACGGCAGAATGAAGAATGAAATCATCTCAGAATGATTCCCCGACAACCGCATCTTAACCGGTTCAGTCCTCATCGTGATACGTGCCAGACTACTGCCGTTCAGAGTGGTCGCTTCAATGGCTTCCGGCAATTGCTCCTTGGAAAGCCCCAGCTGTTCCACCAACTCGGCATCAAGAAAGCTTCCATCGGCACCTGAATCGATAAAAGCGTTAATCGCTAAGCTCTGATTCCTGTTCACAAGGGTAGCCGGAAACGGGGTCTGACAGAGGTACTGAGAGGTTGAAACTGGCTCGCTAAAAGTCCTCCCAACTTTAGCGAGCCGGGCAGTTTGACGACCGCCGGGAACAAGTGGAGATGTAATGTCCCGAGCTACCACAGTAGAGGCAGCAGTTGGTCTTACGTCTATGTTGACGCTCCTCCTTGGTTAACCCGTGCCGCCCCACTTGCATGGGTTCAGAATCGGGAGAGAGGACCTCTCCACTAATCCTTTGTGGTGGAGAATGATCGACGTGTTCTGGTCCACCACCCGACCCGACTGGGAACTGAGAAGCTGATCGATTGGACGGACCCCATTGCTTCTCCCTCCTTCGCTCTCGGACTCGATTATCCACCCGAATAGACAAGGCTACCAAGCTGTCCAGGTCACTAGGCTCCGGATAGGGGATCAACTCATCCTTGAGCTGCTCCGACAGACCCTGGTAAAAGGCCGCTTGCAGAGACTCCTCGTTCCACCCACTCTCCACAGCCAACGTCTTGAACTCGATCACGAAGTCGGCCACGCTGCGAGTTCCTTGGTGAAGCGAAAACAGGCGCCTAGCTGCGTCCCTCCCTCGGACGGAATGGTCGAAGAGCTTCCTCATCTCGGCCGTGAACCCCTGGTATGAAGCCATGCAGGGGTCTTGTCGTTCCCAAACGGCTGAAGCCCACTCCAGCGCTCGACCACGCAGCAACGCAATCACAAAGGCTATCCTAGCCTTGTCTGTGGCATAAGAGTAGGGCTGTAGATCGAACACTAATCCACACTGCATAAGGAAGGAACGGCATCTTCCCAGCTCCCCCTCATATTTATCCGGCGTCGGAACCTTGGGCTCACGGAAGGACACAGCTCCAGAAGCGGCAGGCGAGATGGGTGAAACCGGTAGTGGATCCTCCACCGGAAACTTGCGTTGGTTCTGGACCTCCGTCAGACCGGTAGAAAGGTTCCGAACTGACAACGCGATCTCCTGTAGTACCGTGCTATGATGGCCCAACATCTTCTCCTGATGGGTAATGGCATGGCGAACAGAGTCCAGGTCCGCTGGGTTCATTACTGGCCGGATCGTTCTGTCACGAGTTGCTAAGCCAGAACCCAGAAGCAGACCAGGACAAGGTAAGTTGAAACGAAGGTGAGTGTTTATTACAAATTCAAGAGTGATGCTGAATAATCCAGGGAACAGAGCGGGCGGCGTTGATTAGTTGTTGGGGGTGCAGTGGTTGATCCCATCCTGGGTCGGCAGCCGCCGACCACCAGGCAGAGGTTGGATGAAGGTTCCGGACGGGTGACTGCAGATGGAACAAAACGGGGGGTAAGTAAGCAACAAACCAACAAGGTGCAAAAACAACAAAACTAACGCTAGGCTCTAAGACTGATACTCTGGTAAACCTACTGTTCATGGCTAACGATCCGGCAGGGAATGGATGTTAGGCCAGAGCCTAAGAAGGGTGATGATCAGGACCAGGTGTGCAGATTGCTGATGGGATGCAGGTGCGGAAATCAAGAGAGCTCCCCGGAGCGTTCCCGAACCCTCGGGAAACTGGAGATCACGAACAGAAAAACTAGTCCACAGACAGGACCCGACTCAGACTGCCGGGATCGTTACACAGTCAGGAGAAAGTGTTCCTTCTTCTTCAAAAAAAATGTTTCCAGTAATCCACCATGAAAGAGCACTTCTGTAGTAGGAATCTTTCTGCTAATGCTGCTGGCTGGACCCTGGTAGGCAGAAATACCCACTTCATGTTTGCTCCTTTTAAATACATGAATGTCCTTTTAAATACAGGCAAACAAGAATGTAACTGAAGCCCAAAGGTGAGATCACAACTTTGCGTAAGTTTGCTGGCAGAATGCTAAATAAAGTTTGTGGCTCTGAATTTTCCCTTTGTGGATATACTGGACATTAATATTTGTTCTATACTATATGTATGTGAGTCCTATTGAGGTAAATATGTCTACTACAAGGGAGACCTAAGTAGAGAGACAAAGAGTATTGTCCAGGGTGATGGGTTACCATAGACACACAGCTGGGGTCTGTTGGATAAGGAAGGAGCCTTAAAACTCCACAGCTGTGCCATCGTCAGGATATTGATGTTATAGTCTTATGGGTCACAGGTCTGTCGAGATGAAGGTGTGTGTGTGTGTGTGTGTGTGTGTGTGTGTGTGTGTGTGTGTGTGTGAGAGAGAGAGAGGGAAAAGAAGAGTTGAATATGGATTCAAAATAACTCAATCCTGATTTATTTATGTGTGAGAGGGAGGGAGGGAGGGAGGGAGGGAGGGAGGGAGGGAGGGAGGGAGGGAGGGAGATACTAGGGCTGGGACGATACCAGTCTCGCGATACTCGTTAGTATCATGACAAGGAAACAAAACACGAAGCAGATTTAACTTCTTTAGGAAAACAGCCCTAATGTTGGAAACAAACATCATTATGTTGTCATCCAGAGTCACATTTATTTTCCAAGCTATAGGACACAATACTTTACATATAGCAGGTTTGAAAAGGACTAAAGAGTAAAGTCTGCTTCGTGTTTTCATTTTTGCCATGGAATAAATATTGCAATACTGGTATTGTCACAGCCCTAGTAGATTGAAATAAGAGAGAGGGAGAGAGATATAGAGGGAGTGGTTAGAAATATGTATATATATATATATATATATATATATATATATATATATATATATATATAGAGAGAGAGAGATAGATAGAGAGAGAGAGAGAGAAGGATGCGTTGAGTGAAATAGGGTGTGTGGTGAAAGTAACAGAGAAAAATGAAGAGACCTAGTTAGATGTTGAGAGAGAGAGAGAGACCCAGAGGGAGACCCATAGAGAGAGATGGAGAGACCCAGAGAGAGAGAAAGAGAGAGACCCAGAGAGAAAGAGAGAGACACCCAGAGAGAGACCCAGAGAGAGAACGATACCCCAAGCAATTCATAGCTCCTACATTATTGTTCCAATTGGGTCCCTGCTAGCTCCCAGGGTTTTTAAGCCAGGCAATCAGCTCCACCAAGCCATTAAGGCCTATTTGTATCTGCTGACATGACAGGTGCTAAGGGCCCCGCCGGTGAGCCTGGTCTTCTTGGGCTGCCGCCACCAGCGGGCCCATGCACTGTCACAGCCATTAATCGGTGATGAACTCCCAGTGGCCAGTAACAGAGGATTGCGTCTCAAATGACACCCTATTCCCTATTTAGTTCACTACTTTTGACCAGAGTTAGTCAAAAGTAGTACACTATGTAGGGAATAGGGTGCCATTTGGGACGCGGGCAGAGTACCAGAGACACTGGGGTCGGGGCCAACGGGACTCAGATGCCACCCAGCCATGGCGGACGTCAGGGGGGATGGGGGCAGGAAAAAAGGCCCCTGATGGGCTGGTGGGTGGTGGCTGCGGGAGGCTGGCAGATGCACAAGCAAAAACACACACACATACACACACACACACACACACAGAAATAGTTTGATGTAGTTTTTCTGCATGCATGCACACACACAAGCAAACTCACTCAGGTACATACACATACCGGTATGAAGGCACACGCCAACCAGTTGTAGATGTATGGTACTGTATGTATTCATTTGTGGATGTCCATCATCCATTTCAAATCAAATCAAAAAATGTATTTGCCACATGCTCCAAATACAACAGGTGTAGACATTTCAGTGAAATGCTTACTTACAAGCCCTTAACCAACATTTTTTTTTTTTTTTAAGAATAAAAGCAAATAACTAAAGAGTGGCAGTAAAATAACAGTAGGGAGGCTATATCCAGGGGGGTCAATGTGCGGGGGCACCGGCTAGTCCAGGTAATTGAGGTAATATGTACATGTGGGTAGAGTTAAAGTGACTCAGGGTGGATGGATAGACATTTCGTACAATATGTTACGAATTTGCAATATGTATAATATGTTACGAATTCCAATTTGTTGTGGCTAACGTTAGCAAGGTGGCTAGGTGGCTAACGTTAGCTAGACTTGGGGTTAGGGTTAGAGGTTAAGGTTAGGGTTAAAGTTAGGGTTAAGGGTTTGAGTTAAAGTGAGGGATTAAGATGATGGTTAGGGTTATGGGAAGGGTTATCTAACATGCTAAGACGTGTCTAATTAGGTAAAATGCTAAAGTTGTGATTTTTACGCGGAACCTTTGGGTTGTTAGATGTTCGCATGATACGCCCACCCATCCACCCTGACCAACCACCCTCCTTCATTATACGCTCACCCATCCACTCTGACCAACCACCCTCCTTCATTACACGCCCACCCATCCACCCTGACCAACCACCCTCCTTCATTATACGCCCACCCATCCACCCTGACCAACCACCCTCCTTCATTATACGCTCACCCATCCACCCTGACCAACCACCCTCCTTCGTTACACGCTCACCCATCCACCCTGACCAACCACCCTCCTTCGTTACACGCCCACCCATCCACCCTGACCAACCACATTCCTTCGTTATACGCCCACCCCATCCACCCTGACCAATCACACTTTTTGCCTTAATTAACCTTCTGTTTTATGTAACAACACCAAACGTAACATCTCATACTAATCTGAGGTTCTCGGATTTACGTTTACTATGTTACGTCTACTCTCTGAGGCCAGGCTGCGCGTGCGCACACACACACACACACACACACACACACACACACACACACACACACACACCGTCACCATGCAGGGCCTTATTGGTATTCATATCTCTGGGCCAATCTGATGTGCAATTACAACATAGCTAATGATTCCTAGTGTACCTCAGCTCTGGCCTCTAGCGATTATGGAGGGTGGGGATGATGTTGCTATGTGCCCATAAGAGAGGGTGATAGGAGAAGGGAGGGAGAGATGGGAGATGACAGTGGTCACTGGGGAACACACACACACGTACACCCACTCACAAACCAATTTCTCCAGCATGAGCTACTGTATACAGCAATTCAAGCTAACACCTTGTGGAGATTAGAGACATACTCAGTACAGTCCACTGTTCACACACAGTCCCTCTTCACACACTCCATCACACACAGTCTATCACACAGACTTTATCACGACTGTGATGTGCCATGGGAAATGTGAAGGAGCACATCGGCACCGCTATCAGCCTCTTCTAAAAGCCCTTCTCTGTGATGGGAGAGGCAGAGAGGGAACTGTAACCAGCTGGCTCCAGGCACCGGCGAGTGTGTGTTTGTGTGCTTCCGTGTATGTGATTGTGTGTGTGTCTGTGTGTGTACATGTGCCTGCGTGTGTGTGAGTGTGTGTGTGTCTGTATGTGTGTCTGTGTGAGTGTGTGTGTATGTGTGTGTGTGTGTGTCTGTATACGTGTCTGTGTGAGTGTGTTTGTGTGTGTGTGTCTGTCTGTGTGAGTGTGTGTGTGTGTGTGTGTGTAGCAGGTAGAAGTGCAGCAGACAGTGTGACTACGTGTGAAACATCGACTATACACATAGGATGTAACTTGATGTAGATGTACTATGTTTATAAGCATGTTGATTCATTAGTACTAGATGGTCATGAATGTGTAGTTACTACAGCAGCAGATGAATGGGGAGGCTGTGTCCCAAATGGCACCCTGTTACCTTTAAAGTGGTGCACTATCTAGAGAATAGGGTGTTATTTGCGATGGGTCCGAGGTATTCTGCCCATTTGGTTTTAGTCTTCCATGAATCCCTCTCTTTGTGAAACTCCTCTTTGCCTCCTCTCCATCTCTGTCACACTGTCCTTCCAAGCAGCAAGCTGCCTCCTATATTCAGTCAGGTCATCCCATGATACAAGTCGGTATTTGACGTCCATCCATGTCTGAGGACGTCGGGAGAAGACGTGGACACCGGCCACTAGGGGCAACAGTGAGCGCTGTTACCTTCAAGTCAGTTTGGGTTTTGCTAGGGTGTTGTTGGTGAGGATGGTGGATGGGTGTAAGCATCTCGCTCTGAGCATCTTGCTCTGATTCCAAAGGTTGCAAGTTCGAATCCAGCGATTGAAGGTAATTTTTGAGATGTCTGTTTTAAGCCTATCCCAAACCTTAACCTTACCTTAACCATTAGGAGTTAATTCCTAAACTTAACCTTAACCTTAAAACATCTGAGTTAATGCCTAGATTTAACCTCAAACAGTCGGAATTTGATGTTTTCAACAACTTCGAAATGTAACGTTTGTGAAACATGGATTCTAATTCTGACTCGAGACTGTGAGAGCTAGTTGATATATTACCTCTCTCTGTTTCTATCTTCTTTTTTTCTCTGTGTTTCTTTCCTTCTTTTTTTTATCCCCCTATCTGAATCTCTGTCTTTTTTAATTCCACTATTGCTCTCTCACTCCTTTCGTCTTCATCTCTCCCTTCTACTGTGTTTCTGTATCTGCAAAAACAGTCTGACTCTCCCCTCTCAGTCCTCCTGGGCTTTACTGCATGATATCATGGGCTGCTGATGGGAAAAAGGCTAGATATTTATTTTAACCCAAAGAAGGAGCTGACAGCCCGGCTAAGGAGCTGTGGAGAAACATGTAATTTAGGTATCAGCAAGCTCCTGTGGAAAGGCGGCAAAGAGCACTGAAAACACAGTGATGGACCAAAACAATTGCAGACAGGAAAAGAGTTGAAGAGTAAAAGATGTGGGGAGAAAGAAGGGATGGAAGTTTGAGAGCGAGAAAGAGAACGACTGATACAGAGAAAGAGGCAGAAAGATAGAAAGAGGCAGAAAGAGAGAAAGAGGCAGAAAGAGAGTACAATCCATTCGTTGAATATCCAGTTTTACAAAACCGTTTGTTATTGTGGTAGATCATTTTGTGATTTTCTTATTCCCGGATTTTAATCTTGGGCCATTTTCCACTGTCCATGTCTTTGTGTGACTGTATAAAAGAATATACATGTAGTGAGGCTAGATGGTAACTGTACTGGCCGTGATTATTGTATGCTTATAATTTTGACCTTTTTTTCCCCCTTTTCTGTAGTGTATTGTAAGCCTATGTGGGCTGGGCACCGGTAGGTGTATGATACTTAAATGAATCATATCAATAAAAATATATATATATTGCTATACATGGCACATCCCTATTACATGGTTATCTATGCCTCGCCTGGAAGCAGACCTTAACGTTTGCATTTTGTTTTTCCTCACTGTTGCTGAGCAGAGATGATAACATTGTTGCGTTTTTACAGGAGATTGTGCTTTGTACTCTGAAACAGGATTGCTGTGTCTAGAGCAGAGCAGCATTGTGCTGGATCAGAAGGTCTTTGACCACCTGTGTGTGCTCCCCCCTTTCCTAGCTGTCACTTTGATGCACAAGGTAATCAGGCCGGCTAATGAAGTCCTCAGGCATGTTAATGACTGTCTAAACTCCCTGTAAGACTCTCTCTCCCTCTCCGCTCCGCCAACAGGACACTACACACTCCGTTCCCACGCCTCCACACCACACAGGTCAGCGTTTCCATTTAAATCCAATTACCCATGGCATATTTCATTCTCTGGCCCCGGGTGTCGTGGCAACAAAACCAAGAAAACAACTCATTGCAGGCATCAGTTATCAATGACAATGAATCGATGCAATAATGTGACTGGTAATATAACTGAAGGAGTTGGGAGTCAAATAGAATAGAACACCAAAAGAACCTCGTTGAGATCTCCTTGGTATTCTACTCCATTGTCCATCTCTCGCCTCGCCCCCCAGAACTTCAGGTCTTATTGATTCGGAGTAGTTCTTTTTAATTTCATTGTTGACAGGAAGGCGATACCGTGTGTATATTCTTTTCCATTATTGCTCCATAACTTACGTACATCAGTGGAATTATAGTAATTTTCTGTTGTTTTTGGGGGTTGGTTCTCCATCAGTTTCTTGTCAGCGCAGTGACACGTTTGGTAATGACTTTATCCACGGCGACAGAATGCATATTGAAATAGATTGAGGTAATGCGAAAGGAATATGAGCGTGTGTTGGGGGATTCATTCCTCCGTCCTCTGGCCGGGATGCGCCGAGAATTGTTTGTCATACTTTTGGCTTTCATTAGAAGTCGAGATCTAAGCAGTTTCCTTATTTTCCCCCTCTGCCGTTCTGCACGGAGAAGTGCACAAAGTCAATACATTATGAACTAGTCTGCCATTCAGAGCACTGAAGCTGAGTACACCAAGCTGGGCAAGGAGAAGAGGAGTAGGGTTACGCCCACTAAACAAAGGTGCGAACATAAGAGTCTTTTCTTCGAGAGTCTTTCTTGTAAATCAGTGTATTTTTCTGAAAGGTTTGCTTGGCATTGAAGGCAACCCGAACTCACTACGGTGGTGCGGCATTCAGAAAAGCACGCACATTGTCGAATTTACTGCATTGTTAGAGAACAGAAACAAACCTCCACATCCACCAACAACAACAACAAGGCCTCCCAGGCTTTTAGTCTACACGTTCAGGAGCGAGCTGCAAACCTAATGTGTTTCCCTTATCAAAGTGCACCGAGAGAAAGATAATAGCTCCCACAATTCCACCCTGGACGGGCGCACACAGCACTCAGCCTTTAATATCACACCACATCTCAAAACAAACTCCAAAGCTTTTCACGCTGACTTTAAACCTTCTTGTGTGTTTATCTCGGATGAGTAAACAGCGTCGTGCGAAGGAGAAGGTAGACAGTAGAGGTTACAACCCTGGACTTTTGTTACCATCTGGCATTTGTGTCGAGGACCCAATTGCTGGATCTTTCAAAAGCAAAACAAACTCTGTGTTCTCTTGTGTGAGTCATGCAGATAGCTGCAGACTCTGATGAATGCACAGATAACTGCAGATAAGGACATACGTTCACTCCCAAGCACAATGCAATGACGGAACGGCAACATCTTCCAAGTGAACTTCATTGGCCTTCCATAATGGCCACTGACAGTAAACTAATCTGTGTATACACAGTACCGTATAGGATCTCCCAGCAGTCTGTATGCTTACATTATACATTATATTATGCCATTACTCTTATGAGATTCTTAAGGGTCATTAACCGATAACCTTAAGGTTCTTACGGTATTTTCCTCCCTTGTGGGGAGACTTTTTTAAATTATTTTTTTATTAAGTTTATTAGGGACAAAAACATAGAGAAAAGATGTGTTGCACCAGATTTATTTATCCTATACACTGTCTCATTTATCATATCCAGAACCACTAGGAATCCCATCATATCAAATTTATTGGTCACATACACATGGTTAGCAGATGTTATTGCGAGTGTAGCGAAATGCTTGTGCAGTCAGTGCTCTTCAACGTGAATACTACCAACTAGATCTGAAAGGGAAATGCATCCACCGTGGAGCCACATGAAAAACCCATATCTGCATTTCAACTCAAACCCATTGTGTCACAATGTGACATCAATAGAACGCTCTTTTCTCTTCTCCTCCAGTGAACACAAGCAGCAGCCTCTTGTAAACATATACTTTGCCAGGATTTTACTGGGACAAGTTATTATCATCTCTTTTCCCTGGAAGGTTTGTCGCGTGGCTTACCCGATTTTCATTACTCATATTCTACATGTCGTCCACTTGTAGAGTAATAGTCTGGATTTTAGACGGTGACATCCTCTGGCTGGGCGCCTTAAATAACGACGAAAGAAGTAGACATTTCTGGCACTGTCAGAGCTACCCTTATCGGGTGCAAAATCGCTACCGACTCAAATGGCTTTCACCTGTACCGCTTCCCTTTTGGAGAGAATGGTGTATTTAAAAGTTCAGCCACCGTTATTTAGTCATAATATCATTTGGCTAGCATTAGCTCCGTGCCAGGAGAGTGCTCTTCACACACTCGTGTAGTTACTCAGGCCCTGCTCCTGGGGAGAGGGGATAATGAGATTTGTAAACAAAAAGGCAGCCATTTTGGCAGGCGCTCACCTACCTCAATGGGGCTCTCTCATCCACAATGGTCAGAGATAAAGAGGAGTTAACAATGGACAATGGATCCTTTCTCTCTTCAGCAGATGATGCTTACACTCGCCGCCGTCTCTCCTTTAAATGCCTGTTTACTGTACGGCCCTAGCTACAAACAGGTGATAGTGAGCCGAGAGTTGGATACACATGAGGAGTTTACAGCACTGAGGGACGGCGGGGGTTTTAATCCTCTCATTTTCTATATGGGGATGAAACTGTATTGTACTGTACTGTCTCTCTCTCTCTCTCTCTCTCTCTCTCTCTCTCTCTCTCTCTCTCTCTCTCTCTCTCTCTTCTCTCTGTCTCTCTCTCTCTCTCTCTCTCTCTCTCTCTCTCTCTCTCTCTCTCTCTCTCTCTCTCTCTCTCTCTCTCTCTCTCTCTCTCTCTCTCTCTCTCTCTCTCTCTCTCTCTCTCTCTCTCTCTCTCTCTCTCTCTCTCTCTCTCTCTCTCTCTCTCTCTCTCTCTCTCTCTCTCTCTCTCTCTATCTCTCTCTGCAATCTTTCTCATCCTCCTCTCTCTCTCTCTCTCTCTCTCTCTCTCTCTGCATTCTTTCTCATCCTCTCTCACTCTCTCTCTCTCTCTCTCAATTCAATTCAATTCAATTCAATAGACTTTATTGACATGGCAAGTAAAATTACTTACATTGTCAAAGTATACATATAACAAAAATGGTGGGACCAACAGCAATAATAATAGTAGTAGTGGAAATGGGATTACCATTAACAGCAACTACAACAACAATATTAATGAGAATAACAATACATTAAAGCAATAGTAGTCGACCAATCTCAACATGACTGAGAAGACACATTACATGCTATGAAAGCCAAAACAAAACAGGAAATATTATTGACATTACATTACACTTTTCACTGGCTGTCCCTCAGGTTGTGGCAGGAGGACACATATTTGGCTGCCAAAATTGCACATTTTGGCTTTTCACCCAATAAATATTTGATTTTTTCTAACTCTTTTATAGTTTCAAATTCTTTGTACTGAATGATAATTTTGGGAAAGAAAGATTCTCTTAGGTCTGAGTATTTGTCACAGTGTAATAGGAAATGCAGCTCTGTCTCTACCTCTCCCCGGGGGCAGAGTGAGCACAGCCTGTCCTCTCTGGGCAGCCAGGTTTGCCTGTGACGACCAGTCTCTATAGCCAGACTGTGCTCACTGAGTCTGTACCTAGTCAGTGTTTTTCTCAGTTTTCTATCAGTCACAGTGGTCAGATAGTCTGCCACCATATACTGTCTGTTTAGAGCCAAATAGCATTGAAGTTTACTTTGATTTTTTGTGGTGTCTTTCCAATAGGTGATATATTTATCTTTTTGCTTTGTGATGATTTGGTTGGGCCAGATTTTCTGAGTGCTGTCCTGAGGCTCTATGAGGTTGGTTTTGGTTAGTGAACTGAGCCTCAGAACCAGCTGGCTGAGGGGACTCTTCTCTTGTTTCATCTCTTGACATAGTAGAGCTGTGTGATGGAATGTTTTGGGGTCACTTGTTTTTAGATGGTTGTAAAATTTGATGGCTCTTTTTTCTATTCGAATAAGGAGGGGGTATTGGCCCAATTCTGCTCTACATGTGTTATTTGGAGTTTTTCTTTGCACTTGCAATACAGTCTTGCAAAACTCTGCATGCAGTATTTCGATTGGATGTTTGTCCCATTTGGTAAATTCAGTATTAGAGAGCGGACCCCATACTTCACTGCCATATAGAGCAATTGGTTCTATAACTGATTGGAAAATTTTGAGCCAGATTCTAATTGGAATTTAGATTTTAATATTCCTTTTAATGGCATAGAATGCTCTTCTTGCTTTGTCTCTCAGCTCATTCACAGCCATGTGAAAGCTACCTGTGTTGCTGATATTTAGTCCTAGATATGTGTAATTTTTGGTGTGTTCTAATAGAACTGTGTCCAAATAGAATTTATATTTGTCATCCTGATTTCCGGACCTTTTTTGGAATATCATTATATTCGTTTTTTTTAGATTAACGGTCAGTGCCCAGGTCTGACAGAACCTGTGTAGATGATCTAGATGCTGCTGTAACCCCTCCTTAGTGGGAGACAGTAGCACCAGGTCATCTGCGTACAGCAGACATTTGATTTCAGTGTTGTGTAGGGTGAGACCAGGTGCTGCCGATTCTTCTAATGTTTTTGCCAATTCGTTAATGTAGATGTTAAATAGTGTTGGACTTATTGGGCAGCCCTGTTTCACTCCACGTCCCTGAGAGAAGAAGTCTGTTTGCTTGTTGCCGATTTTAAATCGCACATTTGTTTTTAGTGTACATTGATTTAATAACATCATATGTTTTCCTTCCAATACCACTTTCTATTCGTTTGTAAAAAAGACCTTCGTGCCAAATTGAATCAAATGCTTTCTTGAAGTCTACAAAACACGAGTAGATTTTGCCTTTGTTTTGATTTACTTGTTTGTCAATTAGAGTCTGGAGGGTGTAAATGTGGTCTGTTGTACGATAATTTTTTACAAATCCAATCTGGCTTCTGCTTAGGACGTTGTGTTCATCAAGGAAATTATGTAGTCTGCTGTTTATGATACTGCAGAGAAATTTCCCCAAGTTGCTGTTAACGCAAATTCCTCTGTAATTATTTGGGTCAAATTTGTCTCCATTTTTATAAATTGGTGTGATCAATCCTTGGTTCCAAATATCGGGGAAAATACCTGCAGTTAGGATAATGTTGAAGAGTTTGAGTATAGCCAATTTGAATTTGTGGTCTGTATATTTGATCATTTCATTTAAAATACCATCAGCACCACAGGCCTTTTTGGGTTGGAGAGTGCAAAGTTTTTCCAATAATTATTGTTCTGTAATTGGGGTATCAACAGGATTCTGATAGTCTTTGACTGCTGATTCAAGGATTTGTAATTTGTCTTGTATATCTTGTTGTTCTGGGCTCTTTGTTATATTGCTGTAGAGGTTATCAAAATGATTTCACCACATATCCCCATTTTGGATAGCCAATTCCTCATGATGAGGTTTGTTTAATTTATTCCAATTCTCCCAGAAGTGGTTTGATTCTATGGATTCCTCAATCACATCCAGCTCTCTCTCTCTCTCTCTCTCTCTCTCTCTCTCTCTCTCTCTCTCTCTCTCTCTCTCTCTCTCTCTCTCTCTCTCTCTCTCTCTCTCTCTCTCTCTCTCTCTCTCATTCCTTGACACTCCCATGCTGGGCCACTTAAAATTTTAAATAGACAAAGAACGACCCCAAGTAGTATATTCAGTGTCTGATGAGCTGGCCTGTGAAGAGCCTGACTGTAATCATAGAATGCTGCTCCGAGCTGTGGCTGGCAGGGAGTCGGGCAGTGCCAGGGACTCCTATATGAGAGATACAGAGATGAATAGGACAGTCTTGCTCCTCTGTGAGATTCCTCTGACAAGAGTATGTGGCCAGCACAGTGAAATATTACAGTGGAAACAAACGTTTGCAAGCATCTCATCAATCCAGAACAAAACGGTTCTCCATGTTGTAATAATAATAATAATATGCCATTTAGCAGACGCTTTTATCCAAAGCGACTTACAGTCGTGCGTGCATACATTTTTGTGTATGGGTGGTCCCGGGGATCGAACCCACTACCTTGGCGTTACAAGCGCCGTGCTCTACCAGCTGAGCTACAGAGGACCACATGATTAGAGTGTTGCAATGGCTTTGGAGTTTTCGCATCAGTATTTCCCATTGGGTTATTGTCACGAATACGCAGTGAGTCAGGAAGCAGGTGCAGAAGGAGAGTTTAATAACAATGATTAAAGGCAAATTAACAAAACAGGAGATGCGTACTGAACATGAAAGCAAACCAATACTGCCTGATGACTGAGGCTACTGAGGGCTAAATAAAGGTAAGGTAATCAAGTCCAGGAGTGCGTAATGATGGTTGCCAGGACCGGTGGTTAGTAGACCGGCGACGTTGAGCGCTGGAGAGAGGGAGCGGGAGTAGGCGTGACAGTTATGACCTATTGCTTGGTACAATAGAAGCTGACTTGGGACTTAAATGATGGGTTTGGGTCACAAGAAAAAAGCAAACGTTTTTGGTCTGTCACACCTCTGAGTTTGGCTACAACTTGGTGAAAGTCATTACAACTTCAAAATGCAGAAATACACGTTGTAGCGTCTATTGTCAATATCTATATCTGAAGAGAAAATAATAACTTTTAACTGTGATTCCGTCAATAATGCTGACAGTGGCTTCTAAAGAGTGTTGTTGATTCAGTAACTTTTGGCATTCAAAGCACTCCCTCTTATAACGAGTTGAACGCCTTTGGGAGTCCAACAACTGCTCTCTTTCAAATTAGTATTGAAAAAAATAAAAATACAAAAACCTATCAGATATACTACGGTGGTGCTGCTGTTGATCAGCATTCTCTAAATAAGAAAGTATTGGCTGATCATTAATGGTGGGACTTGGGAGTGGTACAGACAACATCTGAATGTTGAACAGAATGTTCTTGTAAAACATCATCAAAAAGAATCGCCAATCACTTTCTGTACATGTCAGACTCAGCCCTCTACTGCTAATTGGCGAGTTTCTTGGGTAAAACTCACCTCTCTTTTCACCCACTTATCCCTCCATCCTCTTCTTGTCCAATCCCCTACTTCTCCTCAGAGCTCTGATGTCATCCCTTCATCCTCTTCTTGTCCAATCCCCTACTTCTCCTCCTCTGATGTCATCCCTTCATCCCTCCATCCATCCCCGATCCTTCGTCCAAGTGGGTTTTACGCCACTCTCCCATCCCATACGCATGGCCTTCATACATTTCTCTCAGAGTTTGTCTGTAGTACTTAAAAGCCATTCCCCTTAGCGGAGGCAGAGACTGGACCCTCCAGCTGTAAATTCCCCAGAGAATCTATCCTGGTTTAATATAACTAGAAGGCTTGCCCGTTAGGAAAAGCTCAGTGGTCATTTACAGATCGTGACAAAGGGCCTCACACGTCAGGACTTCTCTGTCATCCAGCCATCTCTGTAGAGTTCTCATACTGTTTCTACCAGTTCTTATAGAGATTCCAAAGATGGAGGACAGAGGATTGATGTACTGGAACATAGGTTGCCAGTGAGCTAAGAAATGGCTCTGACAGGACACGGAAGTGGAGATTTTCAGTGTGTGGTTTTGTTATGGATATAGTGAACATATCATGTCTTTCTTCCATATTCATCTTCTTGGGTTTTTAAACGTTGTACAGTAAGCCATTTTGCTCCCTAAGCTGGTGGATTTATACAAATAGTTACGTCATGATAATCGCATCACTTCTGTGAACATTTTCTGTCTTTAAATCATTATCTTCCAGGAAGTTATGTTGTTTCTCGATTTTCAGGGCAGGTTGTCTTCTAAGATTGGTCACAATTGTTACTCACACAATAGTCTTACTGGAATTGTTGCTGAATCTGAAGGAGAAAATGGACGCAAGCTGAAAAATGCAACCATTACTCACCAGAACTGTCTGTTCCTCATGCACGACAGGAGAAAGTCTATCACTGGTTGAAGTTTTGGATGACTCATGCCAAACCATTCAAAGAAATGGGCCCAACTGCTTCAAAGAAGGCAAACCAGGCTATACGGTGGCACTTTCTGTGGTTTACATGTATACAGTTTTACATTCATACAGGCTTCAATATCTCCGCAGTGGAGTTATTATAATGCATGTTTTGAATGAAGGTGAAAGTGAGATCCATGAACATTTGAAATGGGTGGCATATGGCTGTGTTCCTGAGCTCTCTGGGTTTAGTATGGCCGTTAGCTGTTATTTGTGCAGCGTCCCTTTATGTGAGTACACAATGGCATCTGCCAGGAGGTCTGGACTTTATATCACAGGTTGAGGGAATGGTTAGGTGGGGACTGAAATCTGTGTAGTTTCAGTTGTTCTTTAAAGGAACAGCTTGTTGAAGGGTATAACTTCTCAGGCCAACTTCAAACCTGTGACACAAAAAACCATAGCAAGAATGAAAACAAGAGCATGAAAGTTTAATGCTTTTCCTTTCTCTAGTTTTGTAATAAAGTTTTTAAAATGGCATAGCAGAAATCCTCAGGCAGTTTTAGATGGGGAAGGGAGGCAGGGAAGATCAGTGCGCCGGCGTTTGATGGCAATATTTTCCCCTCTCTGGTTCTGTTGTTCTCACTGGGGGGGAGACTTGGTGCACTGCCGGGAGCCTCGCCAGCTGATTCGGTGGCTTGGTGGCTTGTTAGAAATGAATGCTTTATAATTACTGTCGACGCATTGTGTGCGAGCCTCGTGAGCAACGTTCTGTTATACTGTATTAGTCGTAATGAACCAGTCCATATGCTAGCAATCTGCCTGGGAGAAGAGACGGCGGGAAACGGATACAGTTTTGTCTCCTTCTCTCAGACATTTATGTCTCAAGCTCCAACTGGGCCTCCGGAAGATGAAGAAAAGCAAAGGAGGTTTGGGGGGACGGGGGGGGGACGGGGGGGGACGGGCAGCAAACATGTCTGCTGAGACTCAACAACAAGTCATCCTGAATTACCGCCTCCCTCTTTGTCCAGTTGCATAATTTTTTTTGTGGTGAAATGCGATTCGCCAGGGAACCTCAACTTTCAAAAGAGACATTATTTAATTCTCTCAAAGTTTCAGAAGTGGATTTATAGGCTACATACCAAAGAATGCTATGATGTCGTGTTGTTTTCATCTACTAACTCAGTTGATTGAGGGTTTCCCCTAGTTTCCAACCTAACTGCAGTAGAGTTAAGAAGCAAAGGATACTGTAAGCACCATGCTCATACAAAACCTGCACTCTGCGATTAGATGGTGTATCTATCTACTGTATGGGGGATTAGATGCAGTAAACGCTCTTACAGCGCCATGTCTCTGGTGTAGGTAATTAATCATGCAAATTAGCTTTTGTAGGTACCCTTGGGACAGCCAGATTTAATGTTTACATTAAAATGTGAGTTAGCTCCACATGCAAGATTATGATAGCGGAGGCAACTTTCTTTTTTTCCGCCCTTCTGCTGTTTCCATGCCTCAGGATCTACGGTGGCCATTTTGTTGTTACCCATGACGGTTAGCATTAGCGTAGCAATTTCCCAAAGTCACAGTACTGTAAGGTTGATATAGACAGACAACTGGCAAAGTGTTCATTGGGCTGTTGAACGTTTTCATGCCTAACTGTTTGATGTAATTGTTTGTAGGCCTACAATCTTCGTTTTTGGGAGTGGAGGAAGGTATTTTCATAGCATTTACTATAAGTTAAAGGTCCAATGCAGCCATTTTTATTTCTGTTTCTGAGTAACAATTAAGTAGCTTACTGTGATTGTTTTCAAGTAAAATTGTCAAAAAGAAACAAAAATAGCTTCTTAGCGAAGGGCAATTTCTCAAGCAACAATGTTGATAGGACTGTCTGGGAGTGGTCTGAGTGGGGAGGGGGAAACTGAAAACTACCTGTTATTGGCAGAGAGGTTTGGAACTCTCTTTCTTATTGGTCTATTAACCAATTTACTGCCCGATGATGTCACCTGGCAGGCCAAAACTCCATCCAACTAAAACAGGCTCAAATTTCAGACAGTCTTTTCAAACAGCTCTCACACTAAAAAGGCATTATCATAATTTTCACAATTTCACAGTATTATTCCAACCTCATAGTGTGGAAGTATATATAAAACACAGGGAAATCATGTTTTTGACTGCACTGGACCTTTAACCAGTTGCTGTCTGCTTGGTTCTTCTCCTTCATTCCCCAGGGATTCATTTCCTATATGTATTGGCTCTCACTGTATCACTTCAACCATTGGCTGCACAGTTGGTTCTTATCCTTACAGCATAAATACACTTCTGCATAATAAACACACACTACCCAGCCCATACTGAAGATTTGTAAGCAGCATCAGGCCAGCATCGGTGACATGCGTGAAGTCTTTACTAGCATCAGATGCAGCCTCGCTTTAATCACCGTATCCAGGATTTAACGGTTATGGGGCTTCGCTGCCAGCCGCCACCGTTTGATGGCATGGGCCAGGGGGAGCAGTTTCCATGTGCAAACATCATACAATTAATATTTTATTGGACGGTTAAAAGGGGCAGCGTCAGGCGGTAAAACTGTGGTCAGGCAGTCGTCGACAAGGTCGTTATGGCCACTAGACGCTCATCGGTTTTCACCTTAACGATACTTTGATCTTATCTTGACTATTAGTGAAGATCTTGACGTGGCTTAGTGCCTATTTAGTGTACTAGGGTCTTAGACGTCCAACCTAGAAAACAACCGCTCACCTCCTAATGGAGGGCCATACTGTTAGTATATTAAATTATGTTAGTGTCATCTGTTCAGCTTCCTCTGAATACTCTACATCTTGTAGACCTTCTACCCATAATGTATCTCAATGACATGGTTTCTCTCACACACAGAAAATATACATAGAAAATATATACTGTACATATAAATATACAAAAAATATACATATAAATATATATATATATATATACATAAAATATATACATTTATACATACAATATATACTTAAAATATATTCTTAGATAATCTCTCAACTCTCCCTTCTAGCTATTACATATTCATTAACCACTCTGCATGTTTACATTGGAACATTTTGTTCATGGTACATATATATATATAATATGCACTAGCCGGGCAACAAGCCTGTTGCCAACCTACCTACCACTATTTCAAATGCAAATACCGCTTGTGCATTCGACAAACAAACAACCTGTTGACCCGAAAACAAACAATGTCCCATAATACCTTGCCATATCCATATATGATCTTCTTCCTAGCTATTACGGATTCATGCATACATTGGAACGTTTTGTTCGATAGTACATAATATGCAATGGCCAACGAGGTGGTTTTGGCACCCCAGCGTGTTTGACATTCAAACAGATCTGAAGCGCGGAGACCAGGCAGACTCAGCTGGCGGCTTACATCTGTTTAGACCCAGGGCTCTTCTGGCTTCCGCTCAGAACAGACAGACCCAGATGTTGGGTGTATAGCCGGCCGTGGCTGCTGGCCAAGTGCTGTGTGATGGTGGCTAGGTGAGAGATGGAAAGGGAGGGAGGGAGGCAGGGAGGAGAGCAGGGGAGAGATATAAGGATGAGAGAGAGAGAGAGAGAGGAACGAAGGATGAGAGAAGGGGGAGAAAAGACAGTGAGGATGAGGAAGACTGAGAGACTATGAGAGGGAGTGAGGGAGGATGGGGAAGAGAGAGATTAGATGAGAGAGAGAGAGGGAGACGCTGGCTCAGTGTTCTTTAAGGACAGACGCTGCATTTGAATTTATCACCAGTGAACAGAGCTTTATACTGCTGTGTTCTGAGGAGTTTTACAGCAGGTGGTTGGGTTTACAAGAGCACAGAAAATAGACCGCAGAGTTACAATCGATTACTAGCGGCAATTTAAAATATAGATAGATAGCTATACTATTTATTATTTATTAATATTGTAGGCTACTAATTGTGACATTTGCACAGAGATGGAGGGGGAGGGGTCCATTTGTAATTACTGGATAATAAAAGATCATGATAGTAATGTGTGTGTGTGTGTGTGTGTGTGTGTGTGTGTGTGTGTGTGTGTGTGTGTGTGTGTGTGTGTGTGTGTGTGTGTGTCCATGTGTGGGTGTGCCAGCCATGTGTTAGCATGTGACACTGTGTTGTCATCCTTGAGCAAGCATATTCCCAACCACTACACAGTACCGAACGAAACAGGCAAGACACCCACTAGTCCCCTGTACCCCACCATGTCCTCTAATCCAGCAGGCAGGACACCCACCAGTCCCCAGTACCCCACCTTGTCCTCCAGTCCCCTGTACCCCACCATGTCCTCTAATCCAGTAGGGAGGACACCCACCAGTCCCCTGTACCCCACCATGTCCTCTAATCCAGCAGGCAGGACACCCACCAGTCCCCTGTACACCACTATGTCCTCTAATCCAGCAGGCAGGACACCCACCAGTCCCCAGTACCCCACCATGTCCTCTAATCCAGCAGGCAGGACACCCACCAGTCCCCTGTACCCCACCATGTCCTCTAATCCAGTAGGGAGGACACCCACCAGTCCCCTGTACCCCACCATGTCCTCTAATCCAGCAGGCAGGACACCCACCAGTCCCCTGTACACCACCATGTCCTCTAATCCAGCAGGCAGGACACCCACCAGTCCCCAGTACCCCACCATGTCCTCTAATCCAGCAGGCAGGACACCCACCTGTCCCCTGTACCCCACCATGTCCTCTAATCCAGCAGGCAGGACACCCACCAGTCCCCAGTACCCCACCATGTCCTCTAATCCAGCAGGCAGGACACCCACCAGTCCCCTGTACCCCACCATGTCCTCTAATCCAGCAGGCAGGACACCCACCAGTCCCCTGTACCCCACCATGTCCTCTAATCCAGCAGGCAGGACACCCACCAGTCCCCTGTACCCCACCATGTCCTCTAATCCAGCAGGCAGGACACCCACCAGTCCCCTGTACCCCACCATGTCCTCTAATCCAGCAGGCAGGACACCCACCAGTCCCCTGTACCCCACCATGTCCTCTAATCCAGCAGGCAGGACACCCACCAGTCCCCTGTACCCCACCATGTCCTCTAATCCAGCAGGCAGGACACCCACCAGTCCCCTGTACCCCACCATGTCCTCTAATCCAGCAGGCAGGACACCCACCAGTCCCCTGTACCCCACCATGTCCTCTAATCCCTCCCTCCCTCCCTCCCTCCCTCCCTTCCCCCAGGCAGCCTCTGTCACCAGGGCAGCAGCTGGAGCGAGGCTGCCCTCCTCTCTGTGCCCACTGTGCCCGTGCCAGGCTCACAGCCTCTGGCAGGAGGTGGCAGTGATGCCAGGTGAGCCATTAACACAGCCACCCTCCAGGCATGTGGCTCTCACATCCAAGTGTGAGTGTGTGTGAGTGTGTGTCTGTGTTTGCGTGTATGCCCACACATTAAGGACCACACACACTCATATGCAATCACACGCGTTCTCTCTCCAACCAACACACGTAAGGACACACACACATTCATGCAAGCTGGTAAACAGGATGTTGTTGCCAAGACACATTCACAAATGCAGGCCTTTTGATGTGCAGTACTTAAAGTCTAGCCCCACAGTACAGCTGGTGTCAACAGGATACATACTGTATCATTGAAGAGACTGAGACTGAGACAGGTAGCATGCATTGGCCTCAGTGAGAGTTGATACACTCAATGACCATGGAGTGTGTGTGTGGCCTGCAGCTCCAGAAATGTGTGGGCGCTACTGGCTTTCCTTCCCCTGCCGGGCTAACAGGCATGGATCTGAGGGGTCTGATGAACGTCCCCTCTGAGCCTACCAAATGAAACATACCTCTCTTTCACTCTCTCTCTCTCTCTCTCTCTCTCTCTCTCTCTCTCTCTCTCTCTCTCTCTCTCTCTCTCTCTCTCTCTCTCTCTCTCTCTCTCTCTCTCTCTCTCTCTCTCTCTCTCTCTCTCTCTCTCTCTCTCTCTCTCTCCCTCTCTCTCTCTCTCTCTCTCTCTCTTTTCCATTTCCCTCTTTCTCTTTCCCTCTCTCTCTCCTTTTCAAGGGATGGACGTCCGCCAGGATCCTTTTCAGCTACTCAGTCAATTTAGCAGGTTCCTCTCTGCCTCTCTCTATGTGTGTGTGTGTTTGGGAGGCTAGAGCGAGATAGAGAAATTGACTGAGACTCCTGTCTCTTCCAGTGCGACAGTACACACTAACCCTCTGTACTACTGTATAGTCTGGGCTTCTGTCTGTCTGTCTGTCTGTCTCTGTCTGTCTGTCTGTCTGCCTGCAGCACATGGAGCTGGTTAGTGGTTAGTGGCTCTGTCAGTGTTACAACCGTTTGTCTGTCTGTCTGTCTTGCCAGCTGCTGCTTTCTATGTGGCGTGGTTCTATTCAGATGGCTTCTTCCTCCTCCTCCCCTCCTTCAAGAAATGTAGAGGCAACACACACACACACACACACACACACACACACACACTGTCACTTTCAGTCACATTTTCATCCCTTTTCCTGTGCCGATGGTGTTGAAGGACTGCCTGATGCGTTAATTAATATGAATTCCAACGGTTTTAGAGGGAAAATTCCGCCACTTATTTACATCATATCCAGTTAACCACGGGAAACATATTGGGCAGCCATTCAAAAGGTGTAGCCTAGTGATTTGGAATGGGCCTCTTTCTATGATTATGAGGGATAGGCATTGGTCGTCATATAGTCTGTTGTTGTATTGGCAAACCACCATTATCTTTATCCAGGGTTCGTTTGGTTTTAGTTGAAGAAAAAATAAATGAATGAGATGCAATCAATCAAGTTTACGTTCTACGTATGCAACCTTATTGAACCGTTAGGGTAAATAGTGTCATAATTGGATAAGCTGTTTGCGTGTTTGTGTGTGTGTGTGATAGTGTGTGTGTGTATGTTTGTGTGTACTATGAGACATTGATTTAAATGTACAGCTGGGGATGTGAGTCCTCCGACAATGCAGTCAGGGACGTGTGAACTCAGAAAATATCAATAGTTCAGCCTACTCAATCTTAGTCTCTCACCTGCTTTCTTCCTTTCTTCCTCTCTCTCTCTCTCTCTCTCTCTCTCTCTGTCTCTCTGTCTCTCTCTCTCTATCTCTCTCTCTCTCTCTCTCTCTCTCTCTCTCTCTCTCTCTCTCTCTCTGTCTCTCTCTCTCTCTGTCTCTCTCTCTCTCTCTCTCTCTCTCTCTCTCTCTCTCTCTCTCTCTCTCTCTCTCTCTCTCTCTCTCTCTCTCTCTCTCTCTCTCTCTCTCTCTCTCTCTCTCTCTCTCTCTCTCTCTCTCTCTCTATCTCTCTCTCCCTCTCTTCCTTACTCCCTAATAACATCCCTATTTATTTTTCTCCCTCTCTCATCCTATTGCCCTATCTCAATCGTTCTCCCATCTCTTTCTCTAGCTCTCTCCTGAGTAGAGAGGGTAGGAGTTGAGAGGAGAAGAAGGGGGAGAAGAGGAGGAATGGTTAGTAGAGGTCAACTCAGGGACCTGAGGGTTACGATATTAACTAATACAATTGTGTCTCCATCAAGGCCTGCTCAGAGGCCATTTTTCCTCACTGATCGTCTCTCTAGCGAGCCACACCGGCATTAACATTCACCTGGCATCGATAGAAAGACCTTGAAGTTGCATCATTTGAGACTTCCATATTGAATAGGCTTGCTGTTGTTATGGTGATCTTCCCTGTTTTTATCTTTCCATCAACCCTCCTTCCTTTCTTCATTTCTGATTAAATCTTTAATGTTTAAATAAAAGCTCCAGATGTAACTTAGTATCTAGATCAGGGCCGCGTCCCCATTCAATACATAGTACACTACTTCTGACCAGGAACCTGTAGTGTACCTGTAGGGAATAGGGTGTCATTTTGGATGCTTGGGATGCAGCCGTGAATCGTAACCCGCATGTCGCTTTCGCTGTCAAAAAATATTACCTCGCGAAACAGGGCACTGTCAGGAAGGATGAAATCAGCATTTTGAAAATGGCTGAAAACGGGTCTGTTTTATGGTTGCCAGGCGGCTCTGCCAGTGAAGGGGGATGGAGGACGAGGCATGATCAGTAGCTGTCAATGTCATCCCCCTGTCTGTCTGTCTGTCTGTCTGTCTGTCAGTCTAGCTGTCTGTCTAGCTGTCTGTCTAGCTGTATGTCTAGCTGTCTGTCTAGCTGTATGTCTAGTTGTCTGTCTAACTGTCAATGTCATCCGTCCGTCTGTCTGTCTGTCTGTCTGTCTGTCTGTCTTTCTGTCTGTCTGTCTGTCTGTCTGTCTGTCTAGCTGTCTGTCTTTCTGTCTATCTGTCTGTCTAACTGTCTCCTCTTTGATAGGAACACATTATTATCTGGTTACACACACACACACACATTGGCATGGACACACACACACACATATATACACACACACATTGGCATGGAAACACACACACACATATACACACACACATTGGCATGGACACACACACAAATATATACACACACACATTGGCATGGACACACACACATACATATATACACACACACACACACATTGGCATGAACACACACACACACTCACAAGTTCACACTGACATGCGTTTGGGTATTGCTCATCACTCATGCACATGAGTGCACACACACATCGACTTGCGGGCACTCACACACACACACACACACACACACACACACACACACACACACACACACACACACACACACACACATTTTCACAGCAACAACCTACTGTCATAGTGACACATAAACAGAGACACACAGAGACACACTACTGTGCCTGACAGTAAGATGAAGGTGGTAGAAAGGTGTTTTCTAACTGTCCAAAGGCATATCTACTACTAACGGACCCCCCTTCCCCATGCCCCCTCTCTCATCCTGGTGGCCTCCCCTCCCCCACCCAGCCCCCCTCCCCCATGCCCCCTCTCTCACCCTGGTGGCCTCCCCTCCCCTCCCCACCCAGGCCCCTCCCCCCTCCCCCGTTCCCCCCTCTCTCACCCTGGTGGCCTCCCCTCCCCCACCCAGGCCCCTCCCCCCTTCCCCATGCCCCTTCTCTCACCCTAGGGGTGGAGGGATGGAGAGATTGCGGGATGGGGGGATGGAGGGATGGAGGGATGGGTGGGAGAAGAGGAGTGTTTGTTTACTGTTCAGCCATTCTCCCAAATGATTATATGTAGATTCAGCCTTCCTTTAGCTGTGTGTGTGTGTGTGTGTGTGTGTGTGTGTGTGTGTGTGTGTGTGTGTGTGTGTGTGTGTGTGTGTGTGTGTGTGTGTGTGTGACTAACGTGACCGAGCGAGAGACTGAGAGGTGAGTGATATTTGTCAGCTTGCCAGAGGCAGATAGAGTGAGAGAAAAGGAGGGGTTGAAAAAGGGTGTGTGTGTGCCAGAGACCTCAGCCACAGTAGAGGTGAGCTGTGAAAAGGACATCATTGGATTGACTTTGAATAGTATAGCAGGTCAAGGACTGCTACTGTAGTGGCCTTACATACACACTGTACACATACTGTACTATTACAGTAATACAGCCTGACCTACTACTGTAGTGGAGCCATATACACACTGGACCCATAGTATTACAGTAATACAGCCTGACCTGCTACTGTAGTGGAGCCATATACACACTGGACCCATAGTATTACAGTAATACAGCCTGACCTGCTACTGTAGTGGAGCCATATACACACTGGACCCATAGTATTACAGTAATACAGCCAGACCTGCTACTGTAGTGGAGCCATATACACACTGGACCCATAGTATTACAGTCATACAGCCAGACCTGCTACTGTAGTGGAGCCATAAACACACTGGACCCATAGTATTACAGTCATACAGCCAGACCTGCTACTGTAGTGGAGCCATATACACACTGGACCCATAGTATTACAGTAATACAGCCAGACCTGCTACTGTAGTGGAGCCATATACACACTGGACCCATAGTATTACAGTCATACAGCCAGACCTGCTACTGTAGTGGAGCCATATACACACTGGACCCATAGTATTACAGTCATACAGCCAGACCTGCTACTGTAGTGGAGCCATATACACACTGGACCCATAGTATTACAGTAATACAGCCAGACCTGCTACTGTAGTGGAGCCATATACACACTGGACCCATAGTATTACAGTCATACAGCCAGACCTGCTACTGTAGTGGAGCCATATACACACTGGACCCATAGTATTACAGTAATACAGCCAGACCTGCTACTGTAGTGGAGCCATATACACACTGGACCCATAGTATTAAAGTAATACAGCCAGACCTGCTACTGTAGTGGAGCCATATACACACTGGACCCATAGTATTACAGTAATACAGCCAGACCTGCTACTGTAGTGGAGCCATATACACACTGGACCCATAGTATTACAGTAATACAGCCAGACCTGCTACTGTAGTGGAGCCATATACACACTGGACCCATAGTATTACAGTAATACAGCCAGACACATAATTTATTACACACCCATGTGTTATTACACATAATAACACATGGGTGTGACTCGTGGTGTTATGTTGTGTGTGTTTGTGTATGTGTGTGTGTATGCTGTAAGGGAAGTAAACCTGATGCAACTCTCTGTCCAAATGCAGTCCACTACATTTAACTGTACTGCATTGCATTAACCTGCCAGACCTATTGCTACGGGACCTGTTATGGGTCTGAATCAAAGGCTATCGCTTGGCTTTCTTTCATGAGTTTGTTGTTATTCTGACGCGTATTCTGACCGGCAGGGTGCTGATTTGATTACGGTGCCATGCCGCCCCTCGTCAGATCATGTCGCTGATAAAGAGGGGTCTGGGACCCCGACTCGCCCAGCTCACCCCGACCGTGTCTGGAGGGCAGAGGGGTGAAGGGTAATTTGCATCATCTCCCTGTCGCCCCTCACATCTTGTATTCCTTCATTAGTGTTGTCCTTTAACGAGCAGATCCAAACGTGAGGGTAATTAATAAATAGATAATATTTCTGCTGTAGCCGTGGCAACTGCCGCCGGGCAGGGAGGGAAGCGATGTTGGGAACCTCGTGCGTGATGAGAGCTTTGGGTAGACCCTTGTGTGTGTGTGTGTGTGTGTGTGTTTGCGTTGTGTGTGCGTTTGCATTGCGTTGTGTGTGTGTTTGCGTAGTGTGTGTGCAACAAGATCTCAGGGTTTGACTTCAGTACTCAACGTTTGTCCAGGAGGGGGATAAAGGTCAAATTTCGACGGTTAAGTTCAGCCATTCATTCTGAATGGTTAAGGTAAGGGTTAAGGTTTGGGATAGACCGGAAAAAAAACTATTGGCCCTATTCAGGGAAAGAGAAGGGAAGGAAAGTCAAAGGAAAGGGGAAACCTAGTCAGTTGAACAACTGAATGTATTCAACAAAAGTGCAGTTGCTGACATATACTAGCCGTCCTGTAGCACTACATGGTAGTTGATGTGCTGTATCCCTGCCGTGGCAACCCTACCTGTACTACCACTGTACTACCACTGTACTACCCCTGTACTACCCCTGTACTACCCCTGTACTACCCCTGTACTACCCCTGTACTACCCCTGTACTACCCCTGTACTACCACTGTACTACCCCTGTACTACCACTGTACTACCACTGTACTACCACTGTACTACCCCTGTACTACCACTGTACTACCACTGTACTACCCCTGTACTACCCCTGTACTACCACTGTACTACCCCTGTACTACCCCTGTACTACCCCTGTACTACCACTGTACTACCACTGTACTACCACTGTACTACCACTGTACTACCACTGTACTACCCCTGTACTACCCCTGTACTACCCCTGTACTACCACTGTACTACCACTGTACTACCACTGTACTACCACTGTACACAATAGCTGTAACTCAGCGCTGGCTGTAAACCTATAAGTGCCATTGTGACTGGGATGCCCTTGGGTGAGACGGCTCCCTAGCAGCGTGCCTAGGACACAGCGTTCCCAACACACACACAAGCACGAGCGCACGCAGGCACATACACACAAACCCACACACACGCGTGCATTGTGTTCACATCCAATCCGCTTTTAATGGATGATGCAAGGGGTTAAGGTGGTAGGTTGTAACTCGCCCCGCATCAAGGTCTACGGCAAGCGAATACATTATGCAAATAACTTTAAGGTAAACGCTTTTGCTAGCATGGCGGCGGCGGCGGCGCCCTTGGGGTATCGGTGCTAGGAGTTCAGTGTGTGTGTGTGTGTGTGTGTGTGTGTGTGTGTGTGTGTGTCTGTGTGTGTGTCTGTGTGTGTAGAAAGCCTCCCTGGAGGTTTGAGTTATGAGACCCAGGTATGGGATTTGCACGTAAAGAGCCCCACTGCCATTTCAATGTAATCCCCATAAACATACATCTGGGAGGGGAGGGAGAGGGACCCGCTAGTCAGACGTCTGCAGCTAAACTAGCCCTGAGGTGCTACCTTCCTACCATGTAGTTACACTATACACTATTCAGACGTCTGCAGCTAAACTAGCCCTGAGGTGCTACCTTCCTACCATGTAGTTACACTATACACTATTCAGACGTCTGCAGCTAAACTAGCCCTGAGGTGCTACCTTCCTACCATGTAGTTACACTATACACTATTCAGACGTCTGCAGCTAAACTAGCCCTGAGGTGCTACCTTCCTACCATGTAGTTACACTATACACTATTCAGACGTCTGCAGCTAAACTAGCCCTGAGGTGCTACCTTCCTACCATGTAGTTACACTATACACTATTCAGACGTCTGCAGCTAAACTAGCCCTGAGGTGCTACCTTCCTACCATGTAGTTACACTATACACTATTCAGACGTCTGCAGCTAAACTAGCCCTGAGGTGCTACCTTCCTACCATGTAGTTACACTATACACTATTCAGACGTCTGCAGCTAAACTAGCCCAGAGGTGCTACCTTCCTACCATGTGGTTACTGCTACACTATACACTATCTATTTTGAGATCGTTAGCACGAAGCTACGGTTGGTTGTGTGTGTGTGTGTGTGTATGTGTGTGTGTGTGTGTGTGTGAGTGTAGGCGGGGGGGATTGTGACATCGAATGAATCATATTTCTGGTATCTCTGACATCGCACACGCTCTAGTGCGCACACACGCGCGCATGCACGCAAACCCACACACTACAAAAACCACAGAGGGCCTTGATTAAAGCCCACCAATCGTAGTGGTGATAGAGGAAGACCTCCACATTGATTCTCAGCTAAAGGGACATAAAGGGAGAATAACTGTCCCACAATCTTTTTTTTTATTTCTTTTTTTTTAGTCATTTTAGCAGACGTTCTTATCCAAAGCTACTTACAGTTAGTGAGTGCATACATTATATATTTTTTTCATACTGGCTCCCCATGGGAATCGAACCCACAACCCTACCAGCATCCCTGCCGGCCATTCCCTCCCCTACCCTGGACGAATTGTGCGCCGCTCTATGGGTCTCCCGGTCGCGGCCGGCTACGACAAAGCCTGGATTCAAACCAGGATCTCTAGTGGCACAGCTAGCACTGCGATGCAGTGCCTTAGACCACTGCGCCACTCGCCAATCAGCTTGACACCTTCAGCAGGGGGCGATTACACTGGCGTAAGGTCAGCTAAACCCTGGTTTACGTAAACACGGACACACACACAGGAGTGCACGAGTACACACACACACACGCGCAGATATGTAAACACATGCGACACACACTTTCTCAAAAAAACTATTTCTTACACATACACACACTTTCTCACTTGCTCTCTCTCTCTCTCTCACGCACTCTCTCTCACACACACACACAGCTAAACCCTGTGCCGGTCGATAAGGCGGCAGGGTCCATCGGTCACCAGTGTGCACGTGAGCAGAGTTTGAATGATCACTTAGCATGAGTCTTATAGAAAAGAGACTGACAGATTAAGGAGAAAATAGGTGTTTCATTCTGAGGAGTGATGCTAGTGATGCTGGTTGGAAATGGAGGGAGAACGTGATGAGCTAGTGGTTTTATGGGGCTGATTGTGAGAGAGATTGGATATGTTTAGAGAGAGACTCTCTCTCACACACTCTCTCCTTCTCCTTCTCAGTGTGTAGAAATTCATCAGGCACCCTGATAGATGAGAGTGCATAAAGTGACATGTGGGGTGTAAATCTAACACACACACACACACACACACACACACACACACACACACACACACACACACACACACACACACACACACACACACACACACACTTCTATCAGTGAGGGTTAGTGAATGGTCAGAGACTGCACCATGAAATGCATCCCTATGGGCCCTGGTCAAAAGTAGTGCACTATATAGGAATTAGGATGACATTTTGGACCCAAGATAAAACACAGGGAGGGAGGGAGGGAGGGAGGAAGAGAGGGAGGGGAGAGGGAAGGGGACATGGAGAGAGACAAATGGTGGGAGGTGGGACGAAAAGAGAAGTACGGAGAGGTAGAGAGAGAGACACTAGAGAGAGAGAGACACTAGAGAGAGAGACACAGAGAGAGAGAGAGAGAGAGAGAGAGAGGAGGAGGAGTGTAGGGATCAGAGCTCACTGAGCAACATCATAAAGCTGCTGTGCTGATTCTGTCACCGTGAGAGATTTACACACACACTTCCATCACCTCTCTGACACACACACACACAGCCCCCCCACACACACTAAGCCTCATGCACTGCCTATTCTACGTTATCTCATGACACAGTACGACAAAGAAAAATGCAATATTTTCTCGTCCTTCCCTCAAAGTCACAACTCTCTTACCTTCTCGAGTTAATATGCCATAGCCTAGAAATACCTTCCTCCCCTCCCACTCCCTCCTGCAGTTCTTTAGACTGATCCCTTACCTTTTGGTATATAAATAAACCTATATATTCTGGGATGGAGCCGCACTAGAGTAAAGCTGTTCCCTGTCACTGCTTCCCCCGTTGGCTTCATTAGCACACAGCCACACAGAGTACAGTAGAACCCCTATGGGCAGCCTGTAATGTTGTTATCTGGCCTGTAGGGGGAGGCCTCACCAGGGAGGGATGTTATGAGGAACAACGCTAGCTCGCGTTAGCATAACTAAGGCGAGGATTGCATCCCAATAATCTCTCCTTTCTCCCGAAGTGTGTACTTGATCACTCTCCTTCATGGGTTTGAAAGGTAAAGAGTGGCTGCCTCCTTAACTGCACCCTATTTCACAGTGCTCCAGTCAGAAGTAGCACACTATACAGGGAATAGGGTGACATTTTGGATGCAGACACCGAATATCAAAATGTGTTTCCATCCTCCTCCACGTTCTGTTCAGAGATAGACCTACAGAACAACAAGCAACATGAAGTGGTGATGACAGACACAGACAGACAGACAGACAGACAGACAGACAGACAGACAGACAGACAGCATGGTGGAAGAGAGGAGGGGAGGAGAGGAGAGGCGGGGAGGAGAGGAAAGGTAGGAGAGGAGAGGGGGACTTTGTCAGCAGAAGGTGATCTGCCAGAAAACCGAATAGAGGGGAGAGAGAGTTGTGAAGAGGGCTGTGAGCATCTGTAGTCACAACATGAGCTCATAGGAGAACTCCAGAATGGAGAGGTTAGAAGAGAGGCTGGACTTGCCCCACACACACACACTTGTTTTATTGGTCCGGTGGGTTTGGTCTGGTGGGTTTGGTCCGGTGGGTTTGGTCCGGTGGGTTTGGTCCGGTGGGTTTGCGGGACTTGATAGAGGGGTGTGTCGGTGTAGGTAGTGGACTTAGATGATGTAGGTAGTGGACTTAGATGATGTAGGTAGTGGACTTAGATGATGTAGGTAGTGGACTTAGATGATGTAGGTAGTTTACTTAAATGATGTAGGTAGTTTACTTAGATGATGTAGGTAGTGGACTTAAATGATGTAGGTAGTTTACTTAGATGATGTAGGTAGTGGACTTAGATGATGTAGGTAGTGGACTTAGATGATGTAGGTAGTTTACTTAAATGATGTAGGTAGTTTACTTAGATGATGTAGGTAGTGGACTTAAATGATGTAGGTAGTTTACTTAGATGATGTAGGTAGTTTACTTAGATGATGTAGGTAGTTTACTTAGATGATGTAGGTAGTGGACTTAGATGATGTAGGTAGTTTACTTAGATGATGTAGGTAGTTTACTTAAATGATGTAGGTAGTTTACTTAGATGATGTAGGTAGTGGACTTAAATGATGTAGGTAGTTTACTTAGATGATGTAGGTAGTTTACTTAGATGATGTAGGTAGTTTACTTAGATGATGTAGGTAGTGGACTTAGATGATGTAGGTAGTTTACTTAGATGATGTAGGTAGTTTACTTAGATGATGTAGGTAGAGGACTTAGATGATGTAGGTAGTTTACTTAGATGATGTAGGTAGTTTACTTAGATGATGTAGGTAGTGGACTTAGATGATGTAGGTAGTGGACTTAGATGATGTAGGTAGTGGACTTAGATGATGTAGGTAGTGGACTTAGATGATGTAGGTAGTTTACTTAGATGATGTAGGTAGTGGACTTAGATGATGTAGGTAGTGGACTTAGATGATGTAGGTAGTTTACTTAGATGATTTAGGTAGTGGACTTAGATGATGTAGGTAGTGGACTTAGATGATGTAGGTAGTGGACTTAGATGATGTAGGTAGTGGACTTAGATGATGTAGGTAGTGGTCTTAGATGATGGCACGCTTTGATTGACTGGTGCTGTTGGCCGACATTTTTTGCCCAGTGGGCCTGTCTAACTAGTTTGTTTTTGCACAGAAAGATCCTTATTTGGCTAATAATGGAGGCCTCAAGAAAAATAATGGGCCGGTGTGTTACAAAATGCCAGGGCCAATTTCTGGTCCCAGTCCATCCCTGGTCAATAAACTTTCAGGATGCTGCTAGGCTGACTGGCCTGACCTCCTATCGGGTATTCTCTAATTGAGCCTGTCACTAATCTGTCTTGTACCCTATCTCCTTCTAGACTCCCATCAGCTCTGAAACAATACACTAATTAACTACCATCCCCAGATAGACAGCATAAAACAACAGGATACCTGCCTATCAGCTCTGAAACCACATACTGCAGATGTAGGATCTTAATTTGATCCAGTTTGCTACAGCAGGAAAATAATCCTGCAGCAACAGGAAATGTGAATTATTTTGTGGATTATATAATGAATGAACATTTTTGTAGGGGTTGATACATTTTTCGTAAGGGAAAATCAAGTCTGAAATTTCAAAGTGGAAATTACAAACTCCAGAAGCCTTTTTATACCTCAAATACACTACATGTTTTACATTGCAGGAAAGTTATCCTGCGACAAGGTGATCAAATGAAGATCCTGTCATGAACTGCCTCCCATCCCCAGGTAGAGAACATAAAACAACAGGATACCTGCCCATCAGCTAGGCAACAAACAGACAGGCCATAAGTGAATCAATTACGCCAAAAAAATACCCAGAGAAGATTCATAAAACAGAAAATAAATATACACAATTTTGTGAAGTTAAATGTGGTCTTTGCAGTACACAATATAATCTATCAAGAAACATTTTCAAAATACTGTAAACATTAAAGTGGTCTTGGCCGTACACAGGCAGGTAGCAGGGTATAGGGTATAGGGTATAGGTTATAGGGTATAGGGTATAGGGTATTGGTTATAGGGTATTGGTTATAGGGTATAGGTTATAGGGTATAGGTTATAGGGTATAGGGTATAGGGTATAGGTTATAGGGTATAGGGTATAGGTTATAGGGTATAGTGTATAGGGTATAGGTTATAGGGTATAGGTTATAGGGTATAGGGTATAGGTTATAGGTTATAGGGTATAGGTTATAGGGTATAGGTTATAGGGTATAGGTTATAGGGTATAGGTTATAGGGTATAGGGTATAGGTTATAGTGTATAGGGTATAGGGTATAGGGTATAGGGTATAGGGTATAGGTTATAGGGTATAGGGTATAGGTTATAGGTTATAGGGTATAGGGTATAGGGTATAGGGTATAGGTTATAGGGTATAGGGTATAGGGTATAGGGTATAGGTTATAGGTAGGGGTGTAACGATCCATCTACTACATCGATGTATCGATTTATATTCCTATGATCCAACTACATCGATCTGTGCTCGGCGAGTTGGCCTTTTGGACAACATATATCAATCTAACATCGTTTTAAAATGTAATAAATCGATTGTATCGATACTAGGAAATAACCCATTGGATTTAAGCACGTCAGACTTTATATGGATGTTTTTTCTTAGCACTTTTAATGATAAAGGCTTTAAACATTACTCGATTCAGTCTGCCTATCCGTGACGTCATCGCCCCGCGCCAGCAGCAGCGCAAAGGCGCAAAGACAACAAAACATAGCATGGCGGACGACAGAGGAGAAGCCGACGAGCGAGAAATTATCAAGCCACCATTGCGGTCCTTACAAGAAACAGGAATCTAGGAAACTTCATCTGCACTGTCCAGTATCCAGGTATTTATTTCAGTCACACTGGTTGAATTTTTGGCTAAAAGGTTACTGAATCGATTTCAAGTCACTGAATTGTTTCGGATCGTATCGTTCTAAATGAACCAATATCGTCCTTGAATCGTATCGACAACCACGAATCGTGATACAAATCGAATCGTTGTTAAAACGAATCGTTACACCCCTAGTTATAGGGTATAGGGTATAGGTTATAGGGTATAGGGTATAGGGTATAGGTTATAGGGTATAGGGTCCGGGGTATAGGTTATAGGTTATAGGGTATAGGGTATAGGGTATAGGTTATAGGGTTATAGGGTATAGGGAATAGGGTATAGGGTATATGTTATAGGGTATAGGTTATAGGGTATAGGTTATAGGGTATAGGGAATAGGGTATAGGTTATAGGGTATAGGCTATAGGTTATAGGTTATAGGTTATAGGGTATAGGTTATAGGTTATAGGGTATAGGGTGTAGGGTATAGGGGCCACTGGGTTAAGGGTCCACTACTTTTTTTGACAAACTAGAGAGGAGAAACCTCTACATCATTCCCAAATGGCACCCTATTCCCTATATAGTGCACTACTTGTGGACTGGTGAATAGGGTGCCATTTGGAACACAGACCAAGTTTGCAAACTTGTGTTATTAGTTTGACCCTCTCTCAGATTCCAGTGTGTAGTTCTGCAGAACAAGGTCCCCAGGGGCCCTAGATACTGTACGGGTGTTGGTGCTGTAGTTTAACGTCATCTCTCACTCTGGCCTCAGTGTGTTTCTGAAGGATTACTGGGTGCTTGACCACACAGGGAGATAGGCTGGCAGGTCAAAACCACCGGACCGGACCGGACCGCTCCACACACACAAAAGTACACACACACACATGCGCACACACATATTTATACACACACACACACACACAACATAGGAATGTTTATCAAAGGGTTTGAGTGTGGTTTAATGTGGTCTTGTATGGCTCAGTTGGTAGAGCATGGCACATGCATCGCCAGGGTTATGGGTTCGACTCCCGGGCGTGGCCACCAATATTGTATATCTAATTAGATAGACATATTGTTTGGAACAATATACTCTTCTAACACATCAAACTTCCAGAGTGGGCTCTCTGGTAATTTTTATGATATGACCCATTTGACTGTATACATAGAAATTGACATTCAGCAAATCACCAGCAGCGGGAGTTCCCTTTGAATCCATATACCATTCACTGTGTTGGTGGTGCTCATACAATTTATCAAAACTTCAGAATTAGCAGAAAGCCCACTCTGGAAATAGGATGGACAAACAATAGGGCTTAAAATGAACAAAATCAAAAAGGGTAGTTTTGAGATATTCATATATATATATTTTTTTTATGTTGAATAAATGAATGTGAACATTTGTATTTCAGAGTGGAGACATATTCCATAAGCTAGAGAACACTATGGAGTATAAAGACATCAAGATGTTGTCTGTCATGTACGGTTCACAGATCATATGGTCTAACAGGAGGCTTGTATAGGTCTAAAAAGGGCCTAAAGTGGCCACTTTCATCACCATTTTCTAAGAAATGTTTTGTGATACAAATGTAAAAAGCATGTTAAACATCATTCCTGCCAATGACGTTCCTACGTGAGAATTCCCAGAACAATCTGAGATAACAAAAATATTTCCTTCTCCTACCCTGCAGTAATGTACGTTTTTGTGGCTTCTATGGTGTGTGATAATTCCATGATTACGATCCGGTGTGATATCATGTGTGACAGAAAACAGACACAAACATAGGCACACACACACACATCTGTTCCTCACACTGTTAAAGACATGGAGAACGTGAGAATGCGAGCCTGGTGAGCATTGAGTCATGTAATCCTTAACTGTGTGGTACTCAGTCTACAATCATGGCTGTTTATCAGTTTCACAGGGCCACGAGGATTCAGGCAAACACATTGTATTACATCTTCTCCCCGTACTCTACACACACACACACACACACACACACACACACACACACACACACACACACACACACACACACACACACACACACACACACACACACACACACACACACACACACACACAACACACAGCAGCTACATTATTATTTATAAGCTCCTCACAAGCACACAGACACACTTACACACAGTGAGACGTAGCCTACTTTCCTCGACAACCAGTTCCCTGTCTCCCTCCTTTTAAAATCATCAAACCAACTCACTTCAGCATCCATTATCTGACTGAAAAGAAGCAGTGTGCTCCTTCCCAAGGTTCCCTGGCCAACTTCATCCTGCCTTAGACCTTGTTTGAGGCGTTAATTGGAAATGGAAATGACAGTGATTGCATAGGGAGCTGGTCGGGACAGTACAGTACACCCTTGAGAACCTACCACAGGGGAAATTCATCAGGGAACTTTGGGAAGGAGGACACTGCTTCTTTTCAGTCAGATAACGGATGCTGAAGTGAGTTTGTTTGATGATAGCCTGTGCAGGGCTACTTCAGCCTAGGGGGTTTGATTTTCTCAAACATCTGATGTGGAGCGAGGGAGTGGGGGAGGCATGGAGAGAAAGAGAGAGAAGTTGTCAATAGTATCGGTGCATTACTTACAGATGCAGGATCTTAATTTGACCCATTTCTCACAACAGAAAATTAATCCTGCGGCAACAGGAAATGTGAATTATTGTTTGGTTTATAATTAATTGACATTTCTGTAGGGGTTGATATATTTTAAGTTAGGTCAAATCAAGTCTGACATTTTAAAGTGGAAACTACAAACTTTAGAAGCCTTTTAAAATAAACCTATTTCCTTCAACAACAGGGTGATGAAATTAAGATCCTACATGTGTACCTTTGCACACACACACACACATACACACACACACTCTTGTGTCGGGTGACGGCAACGTTTAATTAGCCAAATATCTGCACTGTCTGCCTCTGTACCGTATGTTAAATTACAGCAGCAACTGGTATGACCTTTTAAAATATGTATTGATTTGTTAATGCGGCTTACTGTGTGTGCTGAAGCTCTGCCGAATGTCGTTGCGTGAGATAGGAGCAAGTTGAAAGCCGTATCGATTCATGAAACGTGTTACATATTTGACATGTTTGGTTTGACAGGATGATTGCACTAGTCAGTGGAGATAACATATCATTTTCCTCTCGACCGTACAACCCAATGTCTGTGAGGCAGTACAGGTCATACGTGATACGAAAGACAGCAAAAGACAGCAATGTAAAATTTAAATTTAAATTTAAAGAACAAAATTGGTAATCCCCTCATCAGTTTCTAAAGTATAATTTCAACCAGTAGTTTTGAAAGAAGTGCCTCGATCCAAAACGTGTCCCTGCTTTTTGTGTACTACGTCATTCAATTGTGTACAACGTCATACATTTCTTATGATATGTTACGTCCTGCCCCCCAAAAAAAAAGACAATATGTTATGAATTTGTTGTGCTTAAGATCCCGGACTGCATCTTTAACAGTTACATTGACATTTTAGTCATTTAGCGGACATTCTTATCCAGAGCGACCTACAGTCAGTGTGTTCAACTAAGGTAGATAAAACAACAACATGTAAAAGTAAAACCTTTCTCTTCTCCTTCCTCCTTTAACTACTTTAGATAAAAGTCACTCGCCCGTCCCGATACATCTCTCCTTCCCCGTTCTCTGATGAGATGTCTCTGTGTCCCAAATGGCACCTTATTCCCTTTATAGTGCACTACATAGGGAATAGGGTGCTATTTGGGATACAGAGAGGTGTTTTCTTACACATCTTCTATCACCTGTACTCTGAGTCATTGTATCAGAGGAGATGTGTTTCCATTTGGGGAATGGGAGTCAATAGGGCGATCTGCAGGGAGAGAAAATAGCATTACATCTTGGCTGGCTGGATCTCTTCCTGTCCCTTGATGCTCTCGCTACTCCTCTCTGACTGAGGCATGAGTCATTACACACACACATGAATGCAGGCAGGCAGGTACACACACACACACACACACACCCCCTGCACGTATCTGACTGAAGCTACAGTACCGTTACCCTTAACATTAGTCTCTCTATGAGTCATCTGTGTACCTTTAACCCAGACCTCTCCACACCTCTTCAACTATACCTTACCAATATAACTCACCTCTCCCTCCCCCACCTACGGTTTGCAGCCATCCCTCCATGCCTTCACTTTTCCTTCCATCCCGTTCCCTCCACATCTCTCTACCTAGGGAATTCTGGGAAATTCCCCCTGGCTCCTCCACCACTCCGTCAAAACAAACAACCAACCTTACTACATTAGTTTTCCCATTTCTTTTCCCCTTACCTTCCTGTCTAAAGCCTTCCCTTCTTGAATGGTTGCTAAGATATGGTGAATGCAGCACAAGACGCTATCAGGGTGATTGGATGGGTTGCCGTGACGGCACCGCCTGGGTAGCCGCGACAGCAGAGGCGTTTGGCTGTTAAGGCGTTAATAAAGTCACGTTGTGGCTCCGTCGGAAAGCCTCTCAGGCGGGGAGACCCGGGCGTGATGGATTGCTCCCTTGTCATTTCAATTTGAGAAATGCATTGAGACTACGTGGTGTTGGTGGTGGAGGGGTTGAGAGGTAGACAGGTAGCGTAAAGAGAGAGGGAGAGGGGGATGGAGAAATGGATGGAGAGAGAGAGAGGTGGAAAAGACAGATAGTGTGATAGAGAGCGTAAAAGGGAGAGAGAGATGGAGAGATGGATGGGAAAGGAATGAGAGAGGAAGAGGAAAAAAGAGAGAATGGAATAGAAAGCAAGAGAGAAGGGGGGAAAGATGGATAGGCAAAGGAGTGAGGGAAAGAGGGAGAGCAGGAAAGAGAGGGAGAGGAGAGATGCAGTCACATTACTGACTTTCAGAAAAAGGACGAGAAATGAGAAAAGGAACAAATGTAGAGAGAGAGAGAGAGAGAGAGAGAGAGAGATGCAGATCGAGGGAGGCAGTGGTGGGAATGAGAAGTCATGTTTCTTCACTTCTAATGCGTTGCTCATTAGATATTTATAGCCACATGAAGTCCCGGGGCTATGAGGAGCAGATCTGACCTGTTGAGCCCAGGCAATGTCTCCGTGAGAATGTCTGCAGTCTCCAATAGCAGAACTCCTCTGCCTAACTCCGCTGCCTAACGCTATTGCTAATTCAATACGTCACCGTGTAATTTTCTATGGACTTGTGAGTAATGGGCATTCGCTGATGTGTCGAATGGATTATATAGTTCCCGGTTAGACTTTAGTGAGAAACCAGGCAGAGCCCAGCAGTATAGACTAGAGATCTACAGGGAGATACCAGAGGCCTGGCAGAGTGGTATCTTTCCTCTCTTCAGCTCTTCAAGCAGTAGAACGAATGGGTTTTCTCTCCTTTCTTATCTGCCTCCCCCTATCTTCTCTCTCCCGCTCTCCTTCACACACTCTTTCTCCGTCCTCATCTCACCTTCCTTCCTTCCTTCCTTCCTTCCTTCCTTCCTTCCTTCCTTCCTTCCTTCCTTCCTTCCTTCCACACCGCCCGTCTTTTCGTTCTCTGCTCTATCCCCTGCTCTCTCTGTCTCTCTCTGTCTGTCTCTCTGTCTGTCTCTCTCTCTCTGTCTCTCTCTCTCTGTCTCTCTCTTAATTCAATTCAATTCAATAGACTTTATTGACATGGCAAGTTAAATTACCTACATTGTGAAAGTATACTTATAACAAAAATGGTGGGACCAAGAGCAATAATAATTGTAGTAGTGGAAATGGGATTACCATTAACAGCAACTACAACAACACTATTAATGAGAATAATAATACATTAAAGCAATAGTAGTCGACCAGTCTCAACCTGACTGAGAAGCCACATGACATGGTATGAAAGCCAAAATAAAACAAAATGGGAAATATTATTGACATTATATTGCACTTTTCACTGGCTCTCTCTGTCTGTCTGTCTGTCTCTCTCTCTCTCTCTCTCTCTCTCTCTCTCTCTCTCTCTCTCTCTCTCTCTCTCTCTCTCTCTCTCTCTCTCTCTCTCTCTCTCTCTCCGTCATCTGTCCATTCTTTCTACTTCCCTCTGCTCCTCCCCATCCCTCCTCTCCTCTCTTTGACCTTCTCTTCCTCTCTTCCTCTAAGTCGTCTTCTTCCGCTCTCTGCCTCACTTCATCCATCTCCTCTCCTTCCCTCTCTCTCTGTCTCTCTAACCTTGACCCCTCTTTCTTGCCTCCCATCCTCTCTTTCCCTGGCCCATTGGTCCTAACCCTTTCTCGCATCCCCTCTCCCCTCACTAACCTCTCAGTCTCTCTCCTCCCGCTCGCTCGCTCCTTCCACTCCATTGCTTCCTCCATCTCCATCTCCAACCTCCAACCTCACCTCCCTAACCTCTTTGTCACCTCTCTCTCTTTACCGTCATCCCCTCTCCTTCTCTCACTGCACCTTCTCTCGCCATCCCTCCCTGGGAAGTGACAGAGGGCAGCAGGTAGCCTAGAGGTTAGAGATGTGCTTCACCAGTTGGAGGATTGTGGGTTTGAATCCCAGGTCTGACCAGCAAATTCCGGTGGGGAGGGTTGCATCCTGGCATCAGCATCGGATACCATCTTCTGCCGTTGTGCGTATGTTTGTCCAAAGCAAAAGCAGAATTTCTGTTCTCTGCAAGAAAACGGACACTGACGTGTTCTTCCTCTCTCCTCCTCCTCCAGATGACCCAGGAGCAGTACATCCTCGCGGCCCAGCCCAACACCCTGAACCAGGGGGTACACCAAGGTGCCCAGGCCTACCCGGTGGGTATCTACGGCTGGAGGAAGCGCTGCCTCTACTTCTTCATCCTTCTGCTCCTGGTCACCATGATCGTCAACCTGGCGCTTACCATCTGGATACTCAAGGTCATGAACTTCACCGTGGTGAGTTACCCATAGTGCCCCTGGAGGGCTGGAGGGAAAGTGTGACTGTGTGCTGAGAGTTAGCTTGTGGTAGTGTGACCTACGTAATGCTTTACGAGTGTTGCAAGTTCACCATCTGGTTCTTGAAGGTCATGAACTTCAACATGGTGAGTTACCCATAGTGCCCCTAGAGGGCTGGAGGGGAAGTGCAGGTGAATGTGTAACTATGCTGGTTGTTTTAGGTCTTTTCATGTTTATGTCATGTTTATGTCATGTAAACCTAAATGTGTTAACATATCTAAGAGTGGTTTTATAAGACCATTGGAAATGCTCAGTTTGCTCAACATTGGTCAATCCATTATAGGCTAAGTGATTATGCAGGTTTCTGCTCCAACCTTCACTAAATCATGCTGAACAGATAAAGAATCTTCACTGAGTAAGGATTTTGCTAGGGAACTATATCAGCGGCTCATGGAGACGTGATGAGGCTTGTGGAGGAAGGGTTTTCTCATGTGATAGATGTGTCAATTGAAAAACATTCAGTGATCAGGCGGAAGGGGAACCCAATGGTTCATTAGTGGCAAACACAGATAAACATTACTTTCGATGACACTCTTAGCGGGACAAAATGCCAGATAAAATAATATGTTAATGTGACTATGTTAATGTTTTTAGATAGACCATTCGTCGTGGCTCAAGGCACAGGTAAACAGCCTTCTCTAACTATGACAGAAACCCAGCTGTGAAAATGGACGTAGTGTGAAATGGAGCCTATGGAAATCACGCCTCGATGGGTAGGGGAGAGAGTGGGGGCGTACCGAAATTGAGGATGCGCCCCAAATGGCAACCTATTAGTGCATTATTTTTTACCAGAGCCCTATGGTAAAAGTACTGCACTATATAGGGAATAGGGTGCCATTTGGGACGCATCCATTACCGTGAATATTTCCATCCAATACTCTGCCTCTGACAGATAAACAAACCTGTCAAAAGTTACGGATCTATTTACTTGTTTTTCATCTATTTGTCTTTTCAACTCAATTTGGCACGGGGTGGTCAGGGGGCGGCCTAGTCTGTAATATACCCAGCATGCCCTGGGGCCCCTGGGACCGCCCATAATAATATATATGCAAATCAGTTTGGATGAGGTGACCCCGCTTGACAATTGTTGGCTTTCCATCCCTTCTGTTTCATAATGGCTCCCTGCAATCAAAACTGCCGGCGACTTCAAAATAACCTAAAATACGCCTGAAGGGATTTTGTTTCTACCAAATAAAAGGCGAGAGTGAGTGTGTTTGTTTTGAGTTCGTGTGAGAGAGAGAGGTGCAGGTTTTTCGCGAGGCCCCCAGCCATTCCCTTAGGCCGCCGGCGTTCCTGGTCCCAAATGCAATTGTGCAGATGAATTTTCCGAGGTGTTATTCCCGCCATGGCTCCCAATATCCTCCAGTTATTTGTGAAATCCCTCAAAGTGATAAATGTCAATGTGGGCTGACTAATGGGCCGTGTTTCCCCCGGTACATACTGAGAGAGGCTCAGAGTAGAGAGAGAGAGAGGCTCAGAGTAGAGAGAGAGAGAGAGAGAGAGAGAGAGAGAGAGAGAGAGAGAGAGAGAGAGAGAGAGAGAGATTAATTTACAATATTAACATCATTAAAATAATAATAATCTCTCTCTCTCGCTCTCCCAGGTCTATTTTCCTTTACCAGTCACCTTTCCCCTGTCTGCACATCTCCTCCTCCTCTCCTTAACTTTTCCTCTTTTGTCTTTTCCCGTCTGTTTGTCTTTCCTCTCCTTCCTCTACTGTATACTCTGTGAGAAACGCAGGCGGCCAGACAGAGTAGGGATCCATATTGCTGCAACATGCCTCGGCTGTATGTTTTATTTCCTGGTTTGACCCAGCTGAAACCAGACTGTTGCTTAGAACAAACAGATCAATAGGAGAGCAGCAGAAAACACATGAAAGACGGATCCCCATCGGACGGATATAGGTTCACCTCTTCATTACATGGGCGGGGGGAGTGGAAACTGACAATGGTGCTCTGAAGCTGCAGCTTGACACAGTGTTTCTGATATCAGTAGTCTTAGTGTTTGAAGCAGTAACCAGCCTGGAAGACAGAATAACCAAGCATCTCTTTTGAACGGTACTATTGCTGCTGCTATTACTAATGCTATATTCCCCTAGCTATCGCTACATGCTAAGGGGTGGTGTCAATACAAAGTCCTGCTGTATGTGAATCCCCAATAGGCCATAGTTTGACGTCGATCCACATAGATCAAAGCGGTTCAGACACGGTTTCCGTGGAGATTTCAGAACACTGTTTTGTGGCGCTTGTCAATTTTCCCGCTCTGCACACTAAACGCGGCGGGTGATTCTTCAAAGCCAACTCTTTGATGGTGACATCACGCTAGTTTAGAACACCCTCGACGAGTCAGGAGAAGATTCTTTGGTGTGTCGGCGAGACGTTAAACATTGATGCATGACAGCCCAGAGCCACAATGGAGATAAGTCACATCTATTTTGGATGGTGTGATGTCACGAGAGGCTGTGTCCTGGAGGGACGTTACATCCCCCTGAGGTGGCTGCAAACCCAGACAGCTATGGCTCCATCTGCTGGTATGGTCGGGACCTCCACCCCTCTATGGCCAATCTTCCCACGCAGCTGAAACAAATGAGGAGCTGATGAGCTGAAGGTTTGGGAAGGGAAGAGACACAGTCTCCAACCTGGGCTCTCAGGAGGACAAGAGTGCTGCACGTCCACTTCCATGAGGAATATAAGGATTTGGAGATACTTACCTTTGGGAAATACTCACCTTTGGATATATGCACCTGTGGAAATACGTGAGAGACATTTGGAAGGACTTTTTGCTGGGTTGGCCACTAGCTGCAACGTGGACTACAGTAAGGCTGGGGAAAAGTTATCTGAGCGAGTGAGAATTATGATTTTGGATGTGGAAGAGACATCCCTGAACTGTTAACCCTTAAAGAGCCACAAGAGAACAGAATTTTGTTATATTTTCGTTAATTTCCCAAGACCTATAATAAAATCCTTGTTTTGGTTGAACCTTGTCTCCTTGCACTACTTGAGCAATCCCGCTGAAAGCTGTGTAGCCTCTCGTGACGTCACAGATGGTGGAGAATACGGGCACGCTCAAGCGTTAATAGTGCATGTCAGAGGAGGATACCGAAGGTTTGATCACCCAGTTTTCCAAGTTGGCCGTAGGCTCCCCGCCCGACTGAAATGGAGGACATATTGAAAGCCCTTGTTGCTGGCCAGCAAGCCCAGATGCAAGCAAACGTGGCTCTCTTGGAGGAGCAAAAGAAAGCCAACCTTCTGAAGGCAGAGGAATTGCAGTTGCAGAGACAGAGGGTGGTCCAAAATACCCGCCCAATAAAGGCAAGTGACTTTATATCTAAGATGGGAGCTACCGATGACATTGAGGCATACCTGCATGCATTTGAGGCCACGGCCACTAGGGAAGCCTGGCCCAAGCAACAGTGGGTTGGTCTGTTAGCCCCCTTTCTAACCGGGGAATCGCTGAATGCTGTCCGGGACCTGGGCCCTGACCAGGTTACTGACTATGATGCCCTGAAGTCTGAGATCCTCAGCAGATATGGACTCACAAAGTTTGGTATGGCCCAGCGCTTTCACAGCTGGACCTTCCAACCAGACCAACCTCCTCGGGCGCAGATGCATGAACTTGTCCGAATCGCAAGGAAATGGCTGGATCCGCAGAGGAATCCAGCAGCGGCGGTGGTGGAGGCCGTTGTGGTGGATCGTTACCTACGCGCCCTGCCTTATGAGGCAAAACGGTTCATCAGTCAACAGGCCTTGACCACGGCTGATCTGACCGTGGAAGCTGTGGAAAAGTACCAGGCCACAGCGGAGATGCTGAATGCTTCCCGAAAAGACCCCAGGAGTGCGGCCCCACCACAAATGGGAAGAACCCGTCCAAAGGACCCCAAGGTCTCGAACCCAGCCACGTCAGGACTTATCCCGGCTCCAGGGGGAGCCAGAAACCAGGCGGGTCCAAGAAGAGTACACCAGGAGGGGGAAACTTCGACAGTGTTACCGGTGTGGGGAGATGGGACATATCTCCTGGCAGTGTGGGAAACCAGCCGATGAACCTATGCCCACTGCGGAGTCCTCCAGCTCAGCACCCACACACCGTTTGCCTCGCTCTTGGGAGTCGTAGATGGCGGCCCAGATCGACCCCCCACCTGCCCGGTAACTGTGAATCACCATGATGTGGAGGCCTTACTGGATTCTGGTAGCCGGGCCACCCTGGTGCGTAAGGATTTGGTGGGCCCAACGTGTCTGACCCCGGGGAAAGTCCTCCCAGTTTCCTGTGTCCATGGGGACACCAGAGAATACCCCGTTACTGAACTTACAATGACCAGCACACGGGGAACCATACACACGACGGCGGGGGTGGTTGATTCCCTCCCCGTCCCTGTCCTAATTGGACGAGACTGCCCAGCCTTTTACCCACTCTGGAGAGAGTCTCAGGAGAGGAGAACCCGAGTACCGCGGAAATGGAGAGGCAAGACTCATCCTGGGAAGGCTCCGGTGCAATCCTCCGAGTTACTCACTCCCGCCCGGGCTCTGATAGGGATGGCAGGTGCCCAGACCGACACAGAGACGGAGCTATAGAATCTGGACAAAGAACTGTCTGGTCTGAAGGGGACCGCTGAGAGGTATCGTTTGTTAAAGCAACAGTTAGACATGAAGACAGAAGAGTTAGATATCCTCCAGGCTAAACTCCAACAGAGCTCCTTCCCTAAGCAACAGGAGGAGCTGGAGAGGCTGCGCAGGACCATCGAGGAGTGTGAGGAGACCCTGCGCAGTAGTAAGGAGGTCCAGAAGAAGGCAGAGGAGAAGTACAAGGTGTTGGAGAACAAGATGAAGAATGCTGAGGCAGAGAGAGAGAAGGAACTGAAAGCTGCTCAACAGAAGCTAAACTCTGCTAAAACCAAGGCTGATGCGTTCAGTAAGAAACTCAAGGAGAGACAACAGGAGGCTGAGTCCCTGGTCCTAGAGTTGGAGGAGTTGAAGAGAGAGCAGTCTGGCAAGCACCACGGCAATGCGGACGCCCTCTCCCGGCGTGATGCCTTCTTCGCTGCCTTTACCCCGACGAGGACGTCGGTCCCGAGGAGGGGGATGTGTGATGTCACGAGAGGCTGTGTCCTGGAGGGACGTTACATCCCCCTGAGGTGGCTGCAAACCCAGACAGCTATGGCTCCATCTGCTGGTATGGTCGGGACCTCCACCCCTCTATGGCCAATCTTCCCACGCAGCTGAAACAAATGAGGAGCTGATGAGCTGAAGGTTTGGGAAGGGAAGAGACACAGTCTCCAACCTGGGCTCTCAGGAGGACAAGAGTGCTGCACGTCCACTTCCATGAGGAATATAAGGATTTGGAGATACTTACCTTTGGGAAATACTCACCTTTGGATATATGCACCTGTGGAAATACGTGAGAGACATTTGGAAGGACTTTTTGCTGGGTTGGCCACTAGCTGCAACGTGGACTACAGTAAGGCTGGGGAAAAGTTATCTGAGCGAGTGAGAATTATGATTTTGGATGTGGAAGAGACATCCCTGAACTGTTAACCCTTAAAGAGCCACAAGAGAACAGAATTTTGTTATATTTTCGTTAATTTCCCAAGACCTATAATAAAATCCTTGTTTTGGTTGAACCTTGTCTCCTTGCACTACTTGAGCAATCCCGCTGAAAGCTGTGTAGCCTCTCGTGACGTCACAATGGGTTATCCTTGGTTGACATGGGCTAGCATTAGCATGGGCTATCATTAGCATGGGCTAGCATTAGCATGGGCTAGCATTAGCATGGGCTCGAGTTGCCGGGGTTTATGTGTTGGAATGTGATTTGAAGATGGAAGTATGCCAACAATCAAATTCAACTTACAATTTCTGTTCTATTCTATGTTATTCTATAATATTATATTCTCTACTCTAAGCTGTTATTTTCTATTGTATTCTATACTACTCTACACACAATCTGGTCATCGAAGTAGAAATCTGTATCTCGGAGACAATTTGATTATCAGATCAAATGAACATAAAACAACGATGTGTGAATCTGTCCAAAAGACACAGTGTATAAAGGACATTCACTTCAACACACGAGCATGTCAGTGAAGACTCCATAGACTAACACCATGAGAAGAACAATGTTGTATTATTAAAGCTGGTTGCAGATGACATGCTACAAAATATTCAGAGATAATCAGTGTTAATTGCCTATTTTAGGTACTTATCAGCGGTATGTGTTGTAATGATTGCTTCATGATTATTTATTGAGTTTCAATGTCACCCGAAAGGCTATCAAAGGAAGATTTTAATGAAACACATGTAAAGAAGTTTCTCGCTGCATTTCTTGTTATTTTACAAGTGACAAAAAGGCTGTAAATGGGGGAGGTCGGACTTCAATTTGGGGAATGCAAATCCTGCAGGGTCCCTTGGGGGTTTCACGCAGGTATTACATTTTCACTTGTTCTGCAGTTAACATGGCAATGTTGTCACCAATCAACTGTCTTCATTTCCTAGTCGAGGGAAGGGTGTGAGGTCACTTTCTAATGGGATATATTATTTACATCGGGAGAGTGACTCACTATTAGGACTGGAATTACCCATTGGTTTTCCTGACATCATGACCGGACTAGATTGGCTCTGAGTTGTTCCTGGTCATATCACTTTAGCAAAAACTGTTCCTGTTCATGGATTGGACTTTACAGCCACAACAGACGGTGCTAAGATCTAACCCCCAAGGCACAATACATCTATGGTATTTATTCCTCGTGTCACTATTTCACAATTTTCTTTCTTCTTCATCTTTAACTCTGCATTGTTGGAAAGGGCTCGTAAGTAAGCATTTCACTGTTAGTCTACACCTGTTATTTACGAAGCATGTGCCAAATAAAATTTGATTTGATTTGTCTCTTGAGACTGCGATGCCGCCGCCGACCATTTCAGAACAGGTCATCATTCCATCGCACATCCTTTCTAAGCTAATCATCCCCCTCTTACATTTCCTCTGGTCTGTCAGATAGTACGTTGGGACAAACACTATCATCAATTTGGTATGATTGAAATAATGTTTTAAGTGTATGTGCGCATGTGTGCGTGTATTTGTTTGTGTGTGTGTGTGTGTGTGTGTGTGTGTGTGTGCGCATGTGAATGTGTGTGTGTCCTATACTATCCTATATCTCCCAGCTGTGCCCTGGGGCCAGAATATGCTGTACAGTGCTCTTCTACAAACCTGTGTGCTCAGCTCTAGTCATTACGAGAGGCTAGCAGCTGAGCCCACTGGTACACACACACACACATACACACACACATACACACACACACACACACACACTCCATCACTAGCCACGCCTGGGTCTTTGTTCTGACCTGAGGTAATGGAGGAGGCCCGGTGTGAAACACACACACACACACAGCAGAGGGAGGGTGGGTTAATGTTAGGGATCCATCAGGTCCAGAGTGCTGATGTGTCTGATCTTAATCAGAGCAGAGGGAGGTCTGCACAGAGACAGATAATCTAACAGCCTCCCTCCCTCATTCCTTCCATCCTGCCACGCTCTGTCTGTCTGGACACCACTGGCCCTTCTTCACTTTCTGTCCCCTCTCGCTGTCTCTGTCTCTGTCTCTGTCTCTGTCTCTGTCTCTGTCTCTGTCTCTCTCTCTCTCTCTCTCTCTCTCTCTCTCTCTCTCTCTCTCTCTCTCTCTCTCTCTCTCTCTCTCTCTCTCTCTCTCTCTCTCTCTCTCTCTCTCTCTCTCTCTCTCTCTTTCTGTCTGTCTCTGTCTCTCTTTCTCTCTCCATATCTCTCTCTCAATTCAATTCAATTCAAAGGGCTTCATAAGCATGGGAAACATATGTTTACATTGCCAAAGCAAGTGAAACTACTTCTCTCTCTCTCTCTATTTAGACATTGCATATAATTTAACAGTTCATTTTCACATCACGCTGTTCATTGAAATAATTTATTATAATTTATTTATCCCGGAAAATGAGAATGGGTTTGGGCGGGAAATCTCGTTAACCCGGTTCCTGCTATTAAACCCTAGTGTGTGCGTGCGTGCTTGTGCGTTTGCGTGTGTGTCCGAGAGAAAGTGTGTGATTTTCTCTGCAAGAAAGACGGCGCTAGTGAGAGAGAGCAAAAGAGAGAAAGTAGCAGGGGATGAGAAAGAAGAGGAAAAAAGCAATATCCATCCATTCAGCATGAGAGCTTTCTCAGAAACAGATACGCCGTCGGCGAGCCTTTCTCAGAACGTACAGAGAAAAGCCAGGTGACCTTTGACCTTTTATTTGACCTTATACGTGAACCCCGTTGACCCCCACAGTGTGTAACAAAGCCTGGGGCCTGGGCTTCACAGCAGAATGCTCAGAACGCTTTCTCATTTCCCTTCCGCTAAATGAGCTAAGATCCCTCAGCCCACCTCAACTGAAGATCACAACCCCGTCTTTCTCTGTCTGTCTGTCTGCCATGGAGGGAGATGTAGATGGTGGCCCCGCTGCTCTCGCCACTCCAGTCTGTCTCTTCGCTGTCTCCTTTCTGTTGGTCGAAGAGAGAAGTGATTATTCTCCAGCATGAGGGTTACAAGCTGGGGTTACAGCTGTGCTTGTATGTGTGTGTCAAATAAAATTTTAAGACTTTACAGTGAAATGCTTACTTACGAGTCCTTTCCCAACAAGGCAGAGTTAAAAAGTAAGAGAAATTTGCTAAATAAAAAAGAAAGAAATAGTATCACAATAAATAACAATAATGAGGCTATATACAGGGGGTACCGGTACCGAGTCAATGTGCAGGGGTACGGGGTAGTTGAGGTAAAATGTACATGTAGGTAGGGGTAAAAGTGATTAGTGTGTCTGTGTCTATGAGCAAAGTGACATTTCTAACTCGGAAAACGTACAATACTTTCATGTGAATATTTTGAAAATTATCCAAATATTTAATTAAAATATAACTTTTGTTCCTTTGGAAGTTTTTCTCTCCACTCCCTCCTCTCCTAAACAGTTTATTCACAGTGAACTAACACTGATTCTCTCTGTTTCACTGTCTGGACTTATTCTCTCACATGTGTACATGCGTACCGGTACCGAGTCATTGTGCAGGGGTACGAGGTAGTTGTGGGGGGGTGTTTGTGTGCGCATGCAAACTGGTGTGTATGGACACCTGTCCATCTATCTTTCGGTCTGTCCATCCATCTGTCCGTCTATACATGTATTTCCACAAGGCCTTACGTGCGTCTTGCTTTTATTTTATTTTACCCCTTTTTCTCCCCAATTGGTAGTTACAGTCTAGTCCCATCGCTGCAACTCCCGTTGGACTCAGGAGAGGCGAAGGTCGAGAGCCGTGCGTCCTCCGAAACACAACCCAGCCGAGCCGCACTGCTTCTTGACACTATGCCCGCTTTAACCCGGAAGCCAGCCGCACCAATGTGTCGGAGGAAACAACGTACGGCCAATTGTGCGCCTCCCCATGGGTCCCCCGGTCGCGGGCCGGCTGCGACAGAGCCTGGACTCGAGCCCTACACTGTGATGCATTGCCTTAGACCACTGCACCACTCGGGAGTCACGTGTGTCTTTTTTAAAGTATAGCCTTGCTCTCTAGAAGATAAATGCTTGGTAGCAGCAATTAAGGCCAAGGGGGAATTATCCTAGCCAATCAGCATGCTGATGTGGCACCATGAAGAACCGGGTCAAACACCCTCGAAACTAATGGCCATTAGGACTTCAACACTGCATCTCATTGTCCTTGTGCCACAGGGGATGAGGATGAATGAGAGGGAGGGACAGTCAGGTGGGCGTGTGTGTGAGAGAGAATTAAAGACTCTTAACACACTCTATAGACGAGATGGTTTATGTAGCTCAGTTGTTAAACCATGGCAGGATAGTGGGTTCGATTCCCAGGACCACCCGTACTTAAAATGTATACACACATGACTGTAATTCACTTTAGATAAAGGAGTCTGCTAAATGGTATATATTACAAGACAATTTATGAACCTGGTCTGCTAAATAACATATTCACTGACTACTATTCCAACTCTAGCTGTATAGCGACCAATATTATTCACGCTTGAGCTAATGAACGGTGAACTGTCACCAGTTTAAATCATCATGGAATCATACAGAAGGTAGCTCACAACCAGCATCTGTGCACCCAGGGATCCTCGCAGCCTGGCTGGACCCCTCAGCCAGGGTACAGAGCCGTCCAGCACGGTGCCGGTCTGTATTCCCCTGTCCGTGTTGACGACCTTGAGGACGACATCACGGGGGAGGACATGTTAGGTTTAATTAACGCTGATAGAACGTTGGGAGTTTACCTTTACACCACCGCGGATTAGCAGTTGATTAAAGAAGGGTCTTTCAAAGGGCCGGGACGATACCCCTGCGTGGGATAGGGACATTGGATCACGCCTGAGGCCTTCTTCTCTCCTTCTCATCCCCCTCTCCTCTCCTCTTTGTTCTCCTTTCCACCACCTCGATCCCGGGGCCCTGACAGATTTCCTTTTCTTTCATTTTTTGTTTTGTTCCCTCCCTTTTTTCCTCTCATCCACCGACCGGCTTGCCCTCCCCCCTGCGGTAGATCGATACTGATCGCACCGGGCTGATTGTCTCACGCTGATGATGTCACAGCTCCTGTGAAGTGGAGCCCAGGAGGAGTTACTCCTGGCAGAGGATACCGTGACTTCCTGCCCAGAAAATCAACAGAAGGAGGATAGAGGAGGACAGAGCATGTAAGAACAGTAAAGAGGGACAAGCAGAGGACAGAGGCTCCAGAGGACACAGGCTGCAGGTTAGACCAGAGGACACAGGCTGCAGGTTAGACCAGAGGACACAGGCTGCAGGTTAGACCAGAGGACACAGGCTGCAGGTTAGACCAGAGGACACAGGCTGCAGGTTAGACCAGAGGACACAGGCTGCAGGTTAGACCAGAGGATACAGGCTGCAGGTTAGACCAGAGGACACAGGCTGCAGGTTAGACCAGAGGACACAGGCTGCAGGTTAGACCAGAGGATACAGGCTGCAGGTTAGACCAGAGGACAAAGGCTGCAGGTTAGACCAGAGGACACAGGCTGCAGGTTAGACCAGAGGACAGGCTGCAGGTTAGACCAGAGGACACAGGCTGCAGGTTAGACCTTAGGACACAGCTCAGAACAAAGCAGAGAATGAATCCAGAATGTTTTGTCCCTGCTCTGCTGACAAGTTTTTTGCTCTGCTCACACAGCTGTAAACAAGGCCTATTGCACTGATTTGGTTTGGGTGGGGGGTTGGGAAGTAAATACTTATTGTGATTTATCAGTGGGTGCTGCAGCACCCCCAGCACAGGACAGGAGCATTGAGGAAGTTAGCAGTACAAGACAGGAGCATTGAGGAAGTTAGCAGTACAAGACAGGAGCATTGAGGAAGTTAGCAGTACAAGACAGGAGCATTGAGGAAGTTAGTAGTACAAGACAGGAGCACTGAGGAAGTTAACAGGACAGGAGCATTGAGGAAGTTAACAGGACAGGAGCATTGAGGAAGTTAACAAGACAGGAGCATTGAGGAAGTGAACAGGACAAGACAGGAGCATTGAGGAAGTTAACAGGACAGGAGCATTGAGGAAGTTAACAGGACAAGACAGGAGCACTGAGGAAGTTAACAGGACAAGACAGGAGCACTGAGGAAGTTAACAGGACAAGACAGGAGCACTGAGGAAGTTAACAGGACAAGACAGGAGCATTGAGGAAGTTTACAGGACAGGAGCATTGAGGAAGTTAACAGGACAGGAGCATTAAGGAAGTTAACAAGACAGGAGCATTGATGAAGTTAACAGGACGGGAGCATTGAGGAAGTTAACAAGACAGGAGCATTGAGGAAGTTAACAGGACAGGAGCATTGAGGAAGTTAACAAGACAGGAGCATTGAGGAAGTTAACAAGACAGGAGCATTGAGGAAGTAATCAGTACAAGACAGATCAAAAAGTAACTAGAACAGCTCAGTGAGATGAAGAGGGAGAACACAGAAAAACACTCTCCCCAGAAACGTAGCTTGTTCAAACTCAGATGTTTGAAACCACACCGTAAAGTCGTCCAGTTTAGAAGCTTTTTTCCCTCTTCCTGCAGCTGAATCATGACCCGAACACCATTCATCTGAAGTCGTTTGTGCGTGGTGTATAAATCAATAGTAACACTATGGGCCGTATCGTTTCACCAGCCCCCTAAGGTGTGTAATAACCGAGCTCGGGAGCGTAGTCGTTGTATCATGATTATTATTTCTCACGTTCTGCCGTATTAATTTTTGAAAGTCCATTGAAGGTTGTTGGAAATCCAATTAGGCATTGATCTGTCGGTGGCAGCCCCCGACAAAGCCACATTGTACAAATGGACAGGAAAAAAGCTTTTAAAAAGACAAATAAGGTTGCCGACCTCGTACTGGGTTATGATTATTAAATGTAGACTGCTGAACGCTGGTGCTATGATACCTGTTGGTGGAATGGAAATCCGATGGCGAGCCGCGTCGTTGGCTCGGGCAATTCGGGAGTTTGGTCGATTCGTACAGACTGCCTACGCATACACACGAGAGCACAGAAAAGCACACACACACAAAGACATCAACACACACACACACACACACTGCATCCTCCTTTTTCCATCTCTTCTTCCTTCCTCTTCCGGAATCCCTCCTCCCCCTTCCCCCCTTTCCCAACAACAATAACTAAAGATTTGTCAACCCCAGGATTCATTCCCGTCAATTTAACTTGTTAGGGGCCAATGGAGTATCATAATATTTCCAGGTAATGCTGCGTACGTCGGGCCGGCTCCGGAGAGAGCAGGTCGAGAGCAGGCCGGCGTTGGCAATCAATCAGAGGGCTCTAATGGGTGGTGTTTTCCTCGGAACAGCCTCGCTTGTTGTTTAAAGGGCCCTGTTTTATTGCTGAGGCTATGGCAAACAGATAGCCGTTCGACAAAGATGATTGTTTTCTCTCTCGTTAGGTTTATCCATCTCTCTCTCTCTCTCTCTCTCTCTCTCCATCTCTACCTCTCTTCCCATTTATCTCCCTCTCACTCTTTCTCGCTCTCCCTCTCTCGCTCTCTGATTGTGTCGAGTTGAAACGAGTCAACCTTTTCTGACACACAGAGAAGTACTGCAGTTGTGTGATTAGATGAGGGGCCTCAGGTCTGGGACTTCAATGTGATGTCTTGTAAAGTAAGTAAGGAAAAGAGGGAAGTCTTCAATTGCTACATCGATTTTGCGACTTATAAATTAGTAAAATATGCCTACTGATTCTTGAAGAATATAACTTATAAATACCTCATGAACTTAGTTCAACTGTTCTACCCCATCAGAAACCAAAGTATAGGCTTGTTTTACTTCAATGTTTGTAAACAAATAAATGACAAACAAACACTGTAGAGCGTCAAAACATGGTTAAAACTATAATTTTTACATATTGGATGGTCAATCCTTGCATCCATACATCTGTCTATGAATTTCTCTAGCCCTATCCCTCAGCTATTTACCGAAACAGTGGCAGGGAAAACGCTTTGTTATTGTTTCAACTGCTGATTGCCACTTTAAGGGCTTTCAAATTATGGAAGCCATGTGATAGTTCAATGCTCTTTTGTGGAAGAATAACATTAACTAGCGCTGCCATATTTACTTACAGTAATGGACTAAAAACTATTAGAACTTGATCCTTATCTTTTTAAATAGCTCTTCTAGTCCCAATCCATACAGATGCGGGATCTTAATTTGATTTGTCTGTTTATTTGTGATTTCAGATTTGGTTATGTGAGTGGTCGTGTGTCACTGCTACAGTCAGCTTGTGTGGCATTTTGTATTACTTGTTTTATGCGTTTTTCATTACCATACCAAATTCTGCCCATTTCTCTTCTGATGAGAATCTTGAGATAAATATGTAGCCTGGTGACAGCCTGGGTGCCGGTCTGTTTCTGCTCTCCTGCCAACTCCTTATTGAATTGTCATGCTTGACAATCACAATGGAGTACACTCTTAGAAAAAAAGGGCTCTATGCTTGCTTCATATATGGCACCCCTTAAGGTTCTAGATAGAAACCAAATTGGTTCCATATAGAACCCTATATGGAACCCAATGGTTCTATATGGAACCAATTTTGGTTCAGTGAAGAAGAACCCCTGGGGTTCTGATCAAAGGACCCTACAAAAGGCTTCTACATAGAACCTTCAGGGGTGCCATATATGAAGCAAGCATAGAACCCTTTTTGGTCCTATCCAGAACCTTTTTTTTCTAAGATTCTAGGCAACAGCACAAGCAGATCTGGGACCAGGCTAGCTGTACGGTATTGAACAAGGTGACTCTGGTCATGACTCCTTCTCCTCAGCCCAGCTAGTGATGACGGACATGCCTGGTGTGAGCATGCTCAGTGTGTCCCGGTGCCGCTCTGCTCTGCTTCTGTCTGTGTTCTGGTTGGCAAGCGGCTGTCCACAGTGACTGACAGTCTACAAACAAAGCTGTGGGCACAGTGCAGGATACACACATACACACACAACTAGACAAGCAGACACCACACACACACAGGCACACACACACACAGGGGCACACATACACATGCAGATACACACACACTCAACTAGACAAGCAGCCAACGCACACACACATCCACAGACACACATACCTCTGCCTCACACACAGAGACGGACAGCGATCGGATAGCGGCCCCTCCATGTCAACGTGAGCGGTTTGCCCACCAGACAAACGTTCCAGTCGGTTTGGTATTCAGGTCAGATGAAAGGCGGGCAGGACTGGACAGGCCTGGACACGCAGGCCGGTAGACATGGACAGTATGTCAGTACTCAGACACATGGTCACATGTCACTCTGCTAGGGCTCAGGGCACAGCAGCATGGATGGAGTGCCACGTCCAGGTGTGTATACCAGGTGGTGTCAGAGGAAGGCCCTAACAATTGTCTCAGACTCCAGCCACCCAAGTCATGGACTGTTCTCTCTGCTACTGCACGGCAAGCAGTACCGATGCACCAAGTCTGGAACCAACAGCACCCTGAACAGCTTCTACCCCCTTTGCCATAAGACTGCTAAGTAGTTAGTAAATAGTTAACCAAATAGCTACCCAGACTATCTGCATTGACCCTTTTTGCATTAAATTTTTTTGACTCATCACATACGCTGCTGCTACTGTTTATTATCTATCCTATTGCCTAGTCACTTTATTCCTAATGAAATGTACATATCTACGTCAAAATGACCTCGTACCCCTGCACATCGACTCGGTACTGGTACGCCGTGTATATAGCCAAGTTATCATTACTCATTGTGTATTTATTATTACTTTTATTATTACGTGTTTTACTTTTCTATTATTTTTCAATTTTCTTTCTTTCTGTGTTGTTGGGAAGTTCCCATAAGTCAGCATTTCACTCTTAGTCTACACTTGCACCAAGCAAGTGAGGAAAACATTTGGTTTGGGACTTGTACGCTTTTCGAGCCAGTTGTCCACTACTGGTTCACCTGACAAAACTAATCAAGGGCTTGATGATCAGATCAGTTAAATCAGGTATCGGAATAGATCAAATCATGTATCAGAATATATGAAACTTATTGAAGTTTATTTAATTTATAATGGAATAGATTAAACAAGTGGTTTGAGAAACAGAGTGGCCAGTTTAGTTGGTACACCACCCCATTCACCAAAATGATTAGCTCCTACTGAGTGTATGACTGATGGCCTGTAGAGGTCCAGGGGAAACCGTACTGAAGCTGAGGCATAATTTAGTTTATTCACCTACAGTGAGGGAAGAAAGTATTTGATCCCCTGCTGATTTTGTACGTTTGCCCACTGACAAAGAAATGATCAGTCTATAATTTTAATGGTAGGTTTATTTGAACATTGAGAGACAGAATAACAACAACAAAATCCTGAAAAACGCATGTCAAAAATGTTATCAATTGATTTGCATTTTAATGAGGGAAATAAGTATTTGATCCCCTCTCAATCAGAAAGATTTCTGGCTCCCCGGTGTCTTTTATACAGGTAATGAGCTGAGATTAGGAGCACACTCTTAAAGGGAGTGCTCCTAATCTCAGTTTGTTACCTGTATAAAAGACACCTGTCCACAGAAGCAATCAATCAATCAGATTCCAAACTCTCCACCATGGCCAAGACCAAAGAGCTCTCCAAGGATGTCAGGGACAGGATTGTAGACCTACACAAGGCTGGAATGGGCTACAAGACCATCGCCAAGCAGCTTGGTGAGAAGGTGACAACAGTTGGTGCGATTATTCGCAAATGGAAGAAACACAAAAGACCTGTCAATCTCCCTCGGCCTGGGGCTCCATGCAAGATCTCACCTCGTGGAGTTGCAATGATCATGAGAACGGTGAGGAATCAGCCCAGAACTACACGGGAGGATCTTGTCAATGATCTCAAGGCAGCTGGGACCATAGTCACCAAGAAAACAATTGGTAACACACTACGCCGTGAAGGACTGAAATCCTGCAGCGCCCGCAAGGTCCCCCTGCTCAAGAAAGCACATATACAAGGCCGTCTGAAGTTTGCCAATGAACATCTGAATGATTCAGAGGAGAACTGGGTGAAAGTGTTGGGGTCAGATGAGACCAAAATGGAGCTCTTTGACATCAACTCAACTCGCCGTGTTTGGAGGAGGAGGAATGCTGCCTATGACACCAGGAACACCATCCCCACCGTCAAACATGGAGGTGGAAACATTATGCTTTGGGGGTGTTTTTCTGCTAAGGGGACAGGACAACTTCACTGCATCAAAGGGACGATGGACGGGGTCATGTACCGTCAAATCTTGGGTGAGAACCTACTTCCCTCAGCCAGGGCATTGAAAATGGGTCGTGGTTGGGTATTCCAGCATGACAATGACCCAAAACACACGGCCAAGGCAACAAAGGAGTGGCTCAAGAAGAAGCACATTAAGGTCCTGGAGTGGCCTAGCCAGTCTCCAGACCTTAATCCCATAGAACATCTGTGGAGGGAGCTGAAGGTTTGAGTTGCCAAACGTCAGCCTCGAAACCTTAATGACTTGGAGAAGATCTGCAAAGAGTAGTGGGACAAAATCCCTCCTGAGATGTGTGCAAACCTGGTGGCCAACTACAAGAAAGGGTTTTGCCACCAAGTACTAAGTCATGTTTTGCAGAGGGGTCAAATACTTATTTCCCTCATTAAAATGTAAATCAATTCATAACATTTTTGACATCGTTTTTCTGGATTTTTTTGTTGTTATTCTGTCTCTCACTGTTCAAAAAAACCTACCATTAAAATTATAGACAGATCATTTCTTTGTCAGTGGGCAAACGTACAAAATCAGCAGGGGATCAAATACTTTTTTCCCTCACTGTAAATACAATATAGCAGGGGTACACCGGAGCCTGCTTGTTTTCTGTTCCACCTGATAATTAATTGCACACACCTGGTGTCCCAGGTCTAAATCAGTCCCTGACTAGAGGGCAAAAAATGCAGTGGAACTGGCTTCGAGATCCAGAGTTGAGGGCAATATAGGATCGATCAATATACAATATAGGTGAATAAATGAGAAGTATACAGCCTTTCTACTATTGTATGTTATTTATACTGTTTCTGTTTATACATTCCATCACCTGTATGACATAAGACTGTAATAAAACTTGGTCCACATATTGAAGACACTGGGGACTGAGAGGGGAAATATAAGATAACTAATAATACTTATTGTCTTCTCTCACAGACAGACTATCTGACCTTATTTGAAATAGTCCTATAGCAAAATGTGCTGCGTACGATAAGCATTCAGGGAGGGCCATCCAAAGCTTCCTGAGGCCCCGCCACAAGGGACCATGCAGGCTTTAAAGAGCTTTAAGTTAGGTACTGAAATTATGCCTTGGCTTCAGTACGGTTTCCCCTGGACCTCTATCCATCATTTTGAGAGAGAGAGAGAGAGAGAGAGAGAGAGAGAGAGAGAGAGAGAGAGAGAGAGAGAGAGAGAGAGAGAGAGAGAGAGAGAGAGAGAGAGAGAGAGAGAGAGAGAGAGAGAGAGAGAGACACTGCATGTGTGGGCTGGCGAGTGCAAAGGGATTTGATTCGTTCTAATAAACACCAGTGTTTGTCTCTTGTTGTGTGTTTGTGGGAAGGTTTTGTATTCCAGTCCTAGAGCAGAAAAGCTTTTATTTTATCCCAATGAGTGGAGAGCAGAAGCCCCTTAGAAGTGGCATAGCTCTTATTGTAGGTCAGAGGCAACATGAGCTGACATTCTAATACAAGACGTTGGAGGAAGAGGAAGTGATGTGGAAGGAAGCTCTTCAAGAACTCTGATGAAAGTCAATGCTTTGATTTCATACCCCTGACAAGGCATTGCTTCTACGGTGGCTCGGAAAGGTCAAAAGATTTTCCGGCACAGAGGACATACATAAAAACAAACAGGTATCTCTGTTTCCTCATCTGTTCATTTCTAAATGTCCCTCCAGCTCTTTTTTCTTTCTCTCTAAACATTGTTGGCACGAAAGGTTGAGTAAAAAATTCAGCCGAGAGAGAATATTAAACCTGCCCTGAGAATGTTTTCAACGGCCATCCATCATGTGGAGGAGGGAGTATCATTCTGTTCACTATAACCTTGTACCAGGGATGGGATGTGAGCCCTAATGGCCGACTCCGCCAGTTAACCTCGCCGCGATGGGGGATACAACATTATCAGCATGACTTCTACTGAAGGACTCGGCACTACACAGTCACACACACACACATTCATGTAGACAATCACGCTTACACACACACACACACACTCTCACACACGACATGGACCGGGAAATATATCATTATAACACAACATGGAAATCCAATATAACAGAGAAGGACATCATTATCCGAGTGCAGGCCTCTGTTACTACGGAATTCACCATCATTCACATCCCGGAGGAGTGGCTTCATTATCCTAAAGTCGCCCGGTTCCCGCCAGGATTCCTGATTACCTTCGGTGTTCCCACCACTGCCGAATCCAAGCTCCGCCACTGCCACGCTAACCAGACTGAGAAATGTAATTTAAATTTCATATGGCGTGTCAGGTAGGCTAATAGAAGTGACTTTGGCTGCTAGGTATGTGGATAGCGTAGCTCTCTCTCTCTCTCTTCCTCAACCTCTCTCTCTCTTTTTCTCTCCATGCCTGCAAGGCTCTGAGGTAGACGGCATTAGCGTGTAAGCGGCGGCACGGCTCACAACCCTCCACATCCAGGAAAATAGCCAAGGGGCCTGTTCTTTTTCTTTCTTTTGTGTTTCCTCAGATTGAAACCTGCCCGAGAGAGACGTTCATGTCTACAACCTGCCACGTCAAATCAAGGCCACACGCCTTCGCACGCCACCGCCATCGCTAAACGCTGTCGGGGGCGACGGGGCTAGATGAGAGAACGAGAGTGTTTAGCTAAGCATTGACTCGTCACGTTCATGATTAATTAGGAATTATTCAGGAATCATCTTTATGTCATCTTTATGTTTTGATGATTGACGGGGGGCCGTACTCCTTCAGATAGTTCTGCATAATGTGTTGTGTCCCTTTAATTAAAGAAGCATAATATGAGTTGTCGCCTGCAGTCATGTGTGTGTGTCTTTTCAAAGATGTGATTTTTCACCTGCATGCAGCTAACGTGGGTGTAAAGCAAGAGTGTGTGTGTGTGTATTCGGGCTTGTGTGTGTGTTGGGTGTAGGTGTGTGAAGCAATAATGTGTGTATTATAGGAACTGCAGGCTGGTGTGTTACTGTATATTGAGGAGGCTGTTTTCCCTGGCTGCAGGGTTTCTAACTCTGGGGTGGTCAAGTGTTGTCGGGGGCTGTGTGAGTGCATGTGGTGTGTGCATCTCTGCCTATTCGTAAAGTGACATTTCTAAACCGGAAAAGTTACAATACTTTCATGTGAAAATGTTGAAAATGATCAAAATATTTAATTCAAATATAACTTCTGTTCCTTTGGATGTTTTTCTCTCCACTCCCTCCTCTCCTAAACAGTTTATTCACGGTGTCTGAACTAATACTGTTTTTCTCTGTTTCACTGTTTGGACTTATTCTCTCAATTTTGTCTCTCTCTTTCCCCCTCTCTCTCTCTCTCTCTCTCTCTCTCTCTCTCTCTCTCTCTCTCTCTCTCTCTCTCTCTCTCTCTCTCTCTCTCTCTCTCTCTCTCGCTCTCTTTCTCCATCCCTCTCTCTCTCTCTCTCTCTCTCTCTCTCTCTCGCTCTCTTTCTCCATCCTCTCTCTCTCTCTCTCTCTTTCTCCATCCTCTCTCTCTCTCTCTCTCATCTCTCTCTCTCTCTCTCTCTCTCTCTCTCTCTCTCTCTCTCTCTCTCTCTCTCTCTCTCTCTCTCTCTCTCTCTCTCTCTCTCCTCCGCTCTCTTTCCCCTCAGGATGGAATGGGTAATCTTCGTGTAACCAAAGAGGGGATCAGGCTAGAGGGTGTTTCCGAGTTTCTGCTCCCTCTCTATGTGAAAGAAATAGAATCCAGAAGGGTAAGAGACACAATGTTCCTTATGTCGCTCATATGAAGCATCGTAACGCCCTATGACACACCATGCATGTCATATCCCTCACTAAGACACACCATTCCCTTATCATATCATGTCATATCAACCGTAATTTCTCAGTAGTAGAATGTTGAGACAAAACGTTCCTTATGTCGCTCATATGAAGCTTCTTAACGCCCTATGACACACCATGCATGTCATATCCCTCACTAAGCCAGCCTATTACTCATATCATGTCATACCAAGCATCATTGCTCAGCCATTGTCATAAGGAGTAAAATAATACTATGCAATCCCACATCCCAGAGAAATCGTGTGAGACCTAGTAGAGAAGCTCATCTATCTGGATCCCGGGTCCCATGTAAGGGGCGCAGAATGATCATGGGAATAGACTTGGATGCGTGACAAATGACCAAATGGGCATCCAATGGAAATTCCAATGATAGAGAAATGTGGAGAGAGACAGGGCTGTGATGAGGCATGCTGTTGATAAATATGACCCATAATGCTTTTTCCCTTTACGACACACACACACACACACACACACACACACACACACACACACACACACACACACACACACACACACACACACACACACCCTGGCTGCTGCCATGTATAGGTTACTGTGTGTGTGTCCTGGGCTATTGGGAAGGCAATGGAGTCATTAACTTGCATTCTCCACCTTTGCAAGATGTGTGTGTGTGTGTGTGTGTGTGTGTTGGAGGGGAAGGGTTGTAAAGGCAAGTGCACCTGTGCATGCATATGGCTTTACAAGGGTGTTTGTGACGGCGAAAGTGTGTGGAATGTGTGACAGTCCTGAATAGATTCCACTGTGTTTTCACGCTCTCCGTAGCCGATGTGAGTAAGACCTTTAAACAGGTCAACATTCACAAGGCTTCAAGACCAGACGGATTACCAAAACGTGTACTCCGAGCATGTGCTGACCAACTGGCAAGTGTCTTCACTGACATTTTCAACCTCTCCCTGTCTGAGTCTGTAATACCAACATGTTTCAAGCAGACCACCATAGTCCCTGTGCCCAAGAACACTAAGATAACCTGCCTAAATGACTCCCGACCCGTAGCACTCACGTCTGTAGCCATGAAGTGCTTTGAAAGGCTGGTCATGGCTTACATCAACACCATTATCCCAGAAACCCTAGACCCACTCCAATTTGCATACTGCCCCAACAGATCCATAGATGACGCAATCTCTATTACGCTCTACACTGGCCTTTCACACCTGGACAAAAGGAACACCTATGTGAGAATGCTAATAATTGACTACAGCTCAGCGTTCAACACCATAGTGCCCTCAAAGCTCATCACTAAGCTAAGGACCCTGGGACTAAACACCTCCCTCTGCAACTGGATCCTGGACTTCCTGACGGGCCGCCCCCAGGTGGTAAGGGTAGGTAACAACACATCTGCCACGCTGATCCTCAACACGGGTCCCCTCAGGGGTGCGTGCTCAGTCCCCTACTGTACTCCCTGTTCACTCATGACTGCATAGCCAGGCACAACTCCAACACCATCATTAAGTTTGCCAATGACACAACAGTGGTAGGCCTGATCACCGACAACGACGAGATAGCCTATAGGGAGGAGGTCAGAGACCTGGCTGTGTGGTGCCAGGACAACAACCTCTCCCTCAAAGTGATCAAGACAAAGGAGATGATTGTGGACTACAGGAAAAAGAGAGGACCGAGCACGCCCCCATTCTCATCGACTGAGCTGTAGTGGAGCAGGTTGAGAGCTTCAAGTTCCTTGGTGTCCACATCACCAACAAACTAACATGGTCCAAGCACACCAAGACAGTCTTGAAGAAGGCACGACAAAACCTATTCCCCCTAAGGAGACTGAAAAGATTTGGCATGAGTCCTCAGATCCTCAAAAGGTTCTACAGCTGCACCATCAAGAGCATCCTGACTGGTTGCATCACTGCCTGGTATGGCAACTGCTCGGCCTCTGACCGCAAGGCACTACGAAGGGTAGTGCATATGGCCCAGTACATCACTGGGGTCAAGCTTCCTGCCATCCAGGACCTCTATACCAGGCGGTGTCAGAGGAAGGCCCTAAAAATTGTCAAAGACTCCAGCCAACCTAGTCATAGACTGTTCTCTCTGCTACCGCACAGCAAGCGGTACCGGTGCGCCAAATCTAGGTTCAAGAGGCTTGTAAACAGCTTCTACCCCCAAGCCATAAGACTCCTGAACATCTAATAAAATGGCTACCCAGACTATTTTCATTGCCCCCCCCCCCACCTCTTTTACGCTGCTGCTACTCTCTGTTTATTATCTATTCATAGTCACTTTAATAACTCTACATATTCCCTCAATTACCTCGACTAACCGGTGCCCCCGCACATTGACTCGGTACCGGTACCCCCTGTATATGGCCTCGCTATTGTTATTTTTACTGCTGCTCTTTAATTATTTGTTACATTTATTTTGTATTATTTTATGTTGTATTTTTTTGTGTGATTTTCTTTGGTGTTCTTTCTTAAAACTGCGTTGTTGGTTAAGGGCTTTTAAGTAAGCATTTCACTGTAAGGTCTACACCTGTTGTATTCGGCGCATGTGACAAATAACATGTGATTTGATTTGATCTATCCCCTCAAAGATCATCTAAGAGGGGATATCCAACACGCCATTTCTGGGTGACACAGAGGTCAACACTCCATCAGCCCTGACCTTTGAGGTGAATTGATGGATGGTGTTAGATATATATTTTTGGAAACCATTGAAATCCTACGTAGTCGATATCTTACTTTAGAAATGTTTTTGTTTGCCTACTCATTGAAAGCCTACAAGATATCTTCTTGTATAACATCTTTGTTTGCTCTCCTATTAAAAACCTATATGGAGGAGATAACTTACTTTGGAATGCCTTCGTTTGCCCTGCCATTGAAATCCTATGGAGAAGATATCTTCTTTTAGAATATCTTTGTTTGCCCTGCCATTGAAATCCTATGGAGGAGATATCTTCTTTTAGAATATCTTTGTTTGCTCTCCCATTGAAAGCCTAAAGAAGAAATCCAGTCTTTCTGGTTCTTCTTAAGTGTGTGTAACTGAGAAGGCACTAATTGCTGTTGAGGAAGTGTCTCTGGCTTGTAGATAACCCCTATGAAGGAGCAGAGCTTCCTGTCGATAAATCAAAGAGCTCGCTAGGCTTCTCTGCTGACTCTTCATCTATCATCAGACAAACAGTCTGTGTGTGTGTGTGTGTGTGTGTGTGTGTGTGTGTGTGTGCATGCATATGTTTGTATCTATCCACCACTTGTAATGACACTGTGATCCCTTTCACATCGGGTCCGCACATCAAAGCAAACACTCTTATTTAGAAAAATACACAGGGAACATGTTGAATCTAACAACCCACTTTTCTCCCCCGAGGGCTTGTTGGTGTCTGCCATTTAGGTTATTTCTGTTTTGGGGTAGTGGGCATGCTTCAGCGGAGGAGGTAGCTAGGCTAGTACTGAGCTAATCTGGGCAGTGTGATTGGCTAGTGGTGTTAGGATAGGGCTCCAAAGCCCATGCTGAGACTGGGTCGCTGGCCAGGATGTATTTGGGCCATGGTGGATCTGGCCCGGGGTGTCCCTAATCTGATCTGGGCCCACCAACACAGCATGAGAGACTGGGACAGTGGCACTGACAGGGAGAGAGTGAGGGATGGAGGGAGGGAACGAGGAAGGAAGGAAGGATGTATGGATTAATTTTGAATATGCAATGGAAACAACAGGATTTACAATTTGGTTTGATCGGTTTCGGGTTGACAAATAAACCTCTGTGGGATTATATTGATTGTTGTTGTTTTTTGTCGCTGTCACGATCATTGAAGGACGGGTCAGACCAAGGCGCAGCGTGATATGCATACATGTTTATTATAACGAATAAACACAACGACAAAGCAATAAACTAAACGAAACGTGAAGTCCAAGGTAGACACAAACAACATACCTTACACGGAACAAGATCCCACAACCCACTAGTGCCAATAGGCTGCCTAAGTATGGTCCCCAACGAGCGACAGCTGCCTCTGATTGGGAACCACACCGGCCAACATAGATCTATGCATACTAGATCCTACAACATAAAACAAACACAACAAGGAATATACACACCCTGACTCAACATATAAGCATCCCCTGACTCGCGTGACAGTACCCCCCCAAGGTGCGGACTCCGATCGCACAACATAAACATAACAGGGTAGGGGCCGGGCGGATCCGGCTCAGGGAGTGATGACCTCTCACTCTTCGCCTCCATGTTGCGCCCCTGGTCTGGTCTAGACCTCGGCACGTTGCTTCCCCTCTCCTTCCTCCCACTATACTCCAAGCCCTGTCTGGACCCTGGTGTGGGAGACCCCGAACCTGGAGAGGGGCTGACGTCTGGGTCTGGACTGGAGCCGCTGACCGGAGCTGGACCGGGCACCGGTGAAGCGGACTGCTCAGGCTCCGGACTGGAGCCCGGTGGAGCGGACTGCTCTGGCTCCGGTGTGGAGCAGCTGACCGGAGCTGGGTCAGGCACCGGTGGAGCGGACTGCTCTGGCTCCGGAGTGGAGCCGCTGACCGGAGCTGGACTGGACCCCGGTGAAGCGGATTGCTCTGGCTCCGGAGTGGAGCAGCTGACCGGAGCTGAACTGGGCACCGGTGGAGCGGACTGCTCTGGCTCCGGAGTAGAGCAGCTGACCGGTGCCGGACCAGGCACCGTTGGAACAGGCACGGGCCGTGCCGGACTGGACACACGCACCACTGGCTTGGTGCGAGGAGCAGGAACAGGCCGGACCGGGCTGGTGACGCGCACCACTATCTTGGTGCGAGGGGCAGGAACAGGCCGGGCCGGGCTGGCGACGTGCACCACTGGCTTGGTGCGAGACACAGGAACAGGCCGGACCGGGCTGGCGACGCGCATCACTGGCTTGGTGCGAGGGACAGGAACAGGCCGGACCGGGCTGGCGACGCGCACCACTGGCTTGGTGCGAGGGGCAGGAACAGGCCGGGCTGGCGACGCGCACCACTGGCTTGGTGCGAGGGACAGGAACAGGCCGGACTGGGCTGGCGACGCGCACCACTGCCTTGGTCCGAGGGGCAGGAACAGGCCGGGCTGGCGACGCGCACCACTGGCTTGGTGCGAGGGACAGGAACAGGCCGGACCGGGCTGCCGACGCGCACCACTGGCTTGGTGCGAGGAGCAGGAACAGGCCGGGCCGGGCTGGCGACGCGCACCACTAGCTTGGTGCGAGGGACAGGAACAGGCCGGGCAGGGCTGGCGACGCGCACCACTGTCTTGGTGCGAGGGACAGGAACAGGCCGGACCGGGCTGGCGACGCACACCACTGGCTTGGTGCGAGGAGCAGGAAAGGGTCGGGCCGTACTGGGAACACGCATCACTGGCTTAGTGCGGGGAGCAGGAACAGGTCGGACCGGACTGGCGATACGCACCACTTGCTTGGTGCGAGGAGCGGGACTGGGTTCCTTTATTAACCCCCGCTCCTTCTGCTGCCTAACCAGCTCCTCTCGCCGTGCCTCTACACTTTCCTTCTCCCTTTTAGCCTCCTGTAGCGCCTCCCTCTGACCGAATAACTCCTGCTGCCTCGTCATCCACCCCGTGTGCCCCCCCCAAAAATGTTCTTGGGGTTGCCTCTCGGGTCTCCGTCGTCGGCACGGTTGGCGCCGTTTCTCCTCTCCTGCCTGGGCATCTACCTTCGCCCATGGACCTTTCCCCGCAAATATCTCCTCCCATGACCACCATTTGCCCACCTGTGACATGGCTATTCGCTCCTCCTGGGCACGCTGCTTGGTCCTTGTTTGGTGGTATCTTCTGTCACGATCATTGAAGGACGGGTCAGACCAAGGCACAGTGTGATATGCATACATGTTTATTATAACGAATAAACACAACGACAAAACAACAAACTAAATGAAACGTGAAGTCCAAGGTAGACACAAACAACATACCTTACACGGAACAAGATCCCACAACCCACTAGTGCCAATAGGCTGCCTAAGTATGGTCCCCAATCAGAGACAACGAGCGACAGCTGCCTCTGATTGGGATCCACACCGGCCAACATAGATCTATGCATACTAGATCCTACAACATAAAACAAACACAACAAGGAATATACACACCCTGACTCAACATATAAGCGTCCCCTGAGTCAGGGCGTGACAGTCGCCAAAGCTTTAAATGTGGATTGGCAGCCTGATTGGTGCCCTAGCTTGGTACTTTAGGGTCAAAGGTTACATTATATGTGGTCAAGGTCAACCACGTATAATAGTCTGTTGGATCAGTCATGTAGATCAATTTAAAAAGCCTCTTCCTTCTCTCTTTGTTTCTAAATCACAGATCAATGATCATGGTCAACATGGTCATCATTCAGCAAAGTCAATCACAGTTAACACACACACACTCCGTATACTTTACAAAGCCCCATGCAGGAGAAATGGCATATCTGTACAGATGTAGGATCTTAACTTGATCACTCTTTTGTTGCTGAGAATTTTCCTACACAGCAGGAAATGAGAACTGTATTTGAGTTTTAAGGCTTCTAAAGTTTGTCATTTTCACTTTGAAATTTCAGACTTGATTTGCCCTAATGAAAAATTTATCAACTCCTACAAAAATGTCCATGAATTAAAATCAACCTAATAATTCATATTTCATGTTGCTGCAGGATTATTTCACTGCTGTAGCAAACTGGCTCAAATTAAGATCCTACATCTGTAAGGGTGATGTCTCATGGACAGAACTGGTATTATAGACAGACTGTGGGATGCCACAATTTACGAGGAACTTCCTCTTCTTGGTGTTCACATCTTCCAGAAGGGGATACTAAGCCTGTGACTTTCAAAGAGAGAGGGGGGAGGAGCTACCGTGCTGCTTCAGCTCTTGGTTCCAGTATCTTTCCCAACATGTCTCCCTCCTAAACTTCATCAAGCATCTAACGCAATTATGCTTGATTTTCATTCTGGGTTTCCGAGATTACTCCAATTATTGTAAGAGAGGTTTGTGCCGTAGCTACATCATTGATGTCACTGTACTATTGACAGACAGCCTGATGAACCTAGGTCCAGATCTCCTTTGAAAATATATATTTTTTTAACTCAATGTCTTGAAGCTACATGGTGCTGCGGCAGGCTGACTGCATGATTCTTGTGGCGTGCTCCAAGCGTGTGCTGTGCTGTCATCCTCTCTCTCCGCATGGTGAGGGATGAGCCAAGGCCTGCTAGCCGACACAGACTCTTCTAATTGACCCCCAGAGAGCCAATGAGATTCCCTCACTGCTTCGACAGAGAGAGGAGTCGTTTTCCTCTCTTTATCAATCACTCATCACTCATCTCTCTCTCTCTCTCTCTCTCTCTCTCTCTCTCTCTCTCTCTCTCTCTCTCTCTCTCTCTCTCTCTCTCTCTCTCTCTCTCTCTCTCTCTGTCTCTCTCTCTCTCTCTCTCTCTATATATATATATATATATATATATATATATATATACACACTACCATTAAAAAGTTTGGGGTCACTTAGAAATGTCCTTGTTTTCGATATTTTATTTTATTTTTTGTCCATTAAAATAACATTAAAATGATCAGAAATACAGTGTAGACATTGTTGATGTTGTAAATGGCTATTGTAGCTGGAAACTTTTTAATGGAACATCTACATAGGCGTACAGAGGCCCGTTATAAGCAACCATCAGTCCTGTGTTCAAATGGCACGTTGTGTTTGCTAATCCAAGTTTATCATTTTAAAAGGCTAATTTATCATTAGAAAACACTTTTGCAATTATGTTAGCACAGCTGAAAACTGTTGTGCTGATTAAAGAAGCAATAAAACTGGCCTTCTTGAGACTAGCTGAGTATCTGGAGCATCAGCAGTTGTGGGTTTGATTACAGAATAAAAATGGCCAGAAACAAATAACTTTCTTCTGAAACTTGTCAGTCTATTCTTGTTCTGAGAAATGAAGGCTATTCCATGCGAGAAATTGCCAAGAAACTGAAGATCTCGTACAACGCTGTGTACTACTCCCTTCAAAGAACAGTGCAAACTGGCTCTAACCAGAATAGAAATAGGAGTGGGAGGCCCCGGTGCACAACTGAGCAAGAGGACAAGTACATTAGAGTGTCTAGTTTGAGAAACAGACGCCTCACAGGTCCTCAAATGGCAGCTTCATTAAATAGTACCCGCAACGTCAACAGTGAAGAGGCGACTCCGAGATGCTGAACTTCTAGGCAGAGTTGCAAAGAACAAGCCATATCCCAGACTGGCCAATAAAATGAAAAGATTAAGATGGGCAAAAGAACACAGACACTGGACAGAGGAAGATTGGAAAAAAGTGTAATGGACAGACAAATCGAAGTTTGAGGTGTTCGGATCACAAAGAAGAGCATTTGTGAGATGCAGACCAAATGAAAAGATGCTGGAGGAGTGATTGATGCCATCTGTCAAGCATGGTGGAGGCAATGTGATGGTCTGGGGGTGCTTTGGTGGTGGTAAAGTGGGAGATGTGTACAGGGTAAAAGGGATCTTGAAGAAGGAAGGCTATCACTCCATTTTGCAACGCCATGCCATACCCTGTGGATGGCGCTTGATTGGAGCCAATTTCCTCCTACAACAGGACAATGACCCAAAGCACAGCTCCAAACTATGCAATAACTATTTAAGGAAGAAGCAGTCAGCTGGTATTCTGTCTATAATGGAGTGGCCAGCACAGTCACCGGATCTCAACCCTATTGAGCTGTTGTAGGAGCATCTTGACCGTATCGTACATAAGAAGTGCCCATCAAGCCAATCCAACTTGTGGGAGGTGCTTCAGGAAGCATGGGGTGAAATCTCTTCAGATTACCTCAACAAATTGACAACTAGACGGCCAAAGGTCTGCAATGCTGTAATTGCTCCAAATAGAGGATTCTTTGACGAAAGCAAAGTTTGAAGGACAAAATTATTATTTATATTAAAAATCATTATTTCTAACCTTGTTAATGACTACATTTCCTATGCATTTTGCTATATTTCCTATTGAAATTCATTTCATGTATGTTTTCATGGAAAACAAGGACATTTCTAAGTGACCGCAAACTTTTGAACGGTAGTGTATATATATATATCAACTCTGACCCAATACTTCCAGGTGACAGGCACTGAAATGGAACAAAATGCAAATGTTTAGTTTCTGTGGAAAAACCTTTTCTTTAGCCATTTGTCAGTTTGGCTAGATTAATTGCTTGGTTTTCTGAGGGTCCAAAATTACACTCACCAGTAATTTTATAAGAGTAATTGGTTATCAGTGTTTTGATATTAGAGTGGTTTCTTTCTTTGGCCACATGGCCGACATTGATTCAGCCCTCTGCTGTATACAACGTACTGTAAAGTACAACACCCGATGTCACAGGAAGGCCAAAAAGATCATCAAGGACATCAACCACCCGAGCCACTGTCTGTTCACCCCGCTATCATCCAGAAGCGAGGTCAGTACAGGTGCATCAAAGCTGGGACCGAGAGAATGAAAAACTGCTTCTATCTCAAGGCCATCAGACTGTTATATACAGTGGGGAGAACAAGTATTTGATACACTGCCGATTTCGCAGGTTTTCCTACTTGCAAAGCATGTAGAGGTCTGTAATTTTTATCATAGGTACACGTCAACTGTGAGAGACGGAATCTAAAACAAAAATCCAGAAAATCACATTGTATGATTTTTAAGTAATTAATTTGCATTTTATTGCATGACATAAGTATTTGATCACCTACCAACCAGTAAGAATTCTGACTCTCACAGACCTGTTCGTTTTTCTTTAAGAAGCCCTCCTGTTCTCCACTCATTACCTGTATTAACTGCACCTGTTTGAACTCGTTACCTGTATAAAAGACACCTGTCCACACACTCAATCAAACAGACTCCAACCTCTCCACAATGGCCAAGACCAGAGAGCTGTGTAAGGACATCAGGGATAAAATTGTAGACCTGCACAAGGCTGGGATGGGCTACAGGACAATAGGCAAGCAGCTTGGTGAGAAGGCAACAACTGTTGGCGCAATTATTAGAAAATGGAAGAAGTTCAAGATAACGATCAATCACCCTCAGTCTGGGGCTCCATGCAATATCTCACCTTGTGGGGCATCAATGATCATGAGGAAGGTGAGGGATCAGCCCAGAACTACACAGCAGGACCTGGTCAATGACCTGAAGAGAGCTGGGACCACAGTCTCAAAGAAAACCATTATTAACACACTACGCCGTCATGGATTAAAATCCTGCAGCGCACGCAAGGTCCCCCTGCTCAAGCCAGCGCATGTCCAGGCCCATCTGAAGTTTGCCAATGACCATCTGGATGATCCAGAGGAGGAATGGGAGAAGGTCATGTGGTCTGATGAGACAAAAATAGAGCTTTTTGGTCTAAACTCCACTCGCCGTGTTTGGAGGAAGAAGAAGGATGAGTACAACCCCAAGAACACCATCCCAACCGTGAAGCATGGAGGTGGAAACATCATTCTTTGGAGATGCTTTTCTGCAAAGGGGACAGGACGACTGCACCGTATTGAGGGGAGGATGGATGGGGCCATGTATCGCGAGATCTTGGCCAACAACCTCCTTCCCTCAGTAAGAGCATTGAAGATGGGTCGTGGCTGGGTCTTCCAGCATGACAACGACCCGAAACACACAGCCAGGGCAACTAAGGAGTGGCTCCGTAAGAAGCATCTCAAGGTCCTGGAGTGGCCTAGCCAGTCTCCAGACCTGAACCCAATAGAACATCTGGAGAAGGTCTGTATGGAGGAGTGGGCCAAAATCCCTGCTGCAGTGTGTGCAAACCTGGTCAAGACCTACAGGAAACATATTGATATAATTGCAAACAAAGGTTTCTTTACCAAATATTAAGTTTTGCTTTTCTGATGTATCAAATACTTATGTCATGCAATAAAATGCAAATTAATTACTTAAAAATCATACAATGTGATTTTCTGGATTTTTGTTTTAGATTCCGTCTCTCACAGTTGAAGTGTACCTATGATAAAAATTACAGACCTCTACATGCTTTATAAGTAGGACAACCTGCAAAATCGGCAGTGTATCAAATACTTGTTCTCCCCACTGTATGTATATATTCTTAAATTCCATTCCTTACTAGTTTTGTGTGTATTGGGTATATGTTGTGAAATTGTTAGATATTACTTGTTAGATACTACTGCACTGTTGGAGCTAGAAGCACAAGCATTTCGCTACACCCGCTATAACATCTGCTTAACACGTGTATGTGACAAATAAAATGTGATTTGATTTGAAATAGTTACATACTCTTCTATTATATGTTTACACTTCAAGACTTCATACAAACCATTCAGCGACACAATCGATGCTGGATGCGAGATGGTTATGTGCGAGCTCACAAACGCCCTTTGTAATGGCCACGACTCCCCGCGACGCCACAATATTAAAAAGATACCAATAAAAAAGGGATCTTCCAACTTCAGAAGTGACCTATAAGAAGTGAAACAAATGGAGAAGCGTGAGACTCTAAATGTTTTATTCAGACCAGGCCAAGGGGTATGTGGCACCAGGTCGCGACCCATGTAGAAATAGGCCCCATTTAACATTTAACTAGATTTCCAGAGTGATGGAACGTCGGAAGAGGCGACTTGGCCTTCAGGAGAAGGGAATGAAAAGGAATGTTAATTCACATCATCGCCAGAGATCAAATCCCACGCCCAGATCTTCTTCTTCCAGAAATGCCGAGAGCCCTTTCAGACGTCGCCCCTGCCAAATATAACGATTTAGAGAAGTTAGAAGCGCCTCTTTTGGATAGATCATTGAATAGTTAATGCAGAATCAATTTCTTCGGATTCTGATTTGGACGGCATATTTGAGTTGAGTTGATTTATGCGTCTCATACCTTATCTTGGGCCTAGGAGCACATTATTATGATAGGATCTCTGAGGAATGAGACTTTATTAAGAGCAAATAGATGGGCTGGTAGGCTACTTCTTTTGACAGCTGTAGATAATCATCATGTCAACGATGGTATCCGAGAGTGGGATGTACTGTAAAATGTCTTGGCCCATTTAGCAATCCTTTATGAGTTTCCACTGACTCACACTTAATATTTTTAGTGTACTTAGAATGGCTGGCACAGCTTGCAATAGTGTTGTATTCACACTGTTGCACTTCCATAGAAATCTGCTGGTAGCAGACTTCCTTAGTCAACCGTGGCCAAACGAAGTGCAGCCAATGAAATCACGGCATGACTAAGCCAGAAGTCATGGCAGCTGTCGGCATGGTTACGAGGGCCACGCCGCAACTACAATAGGCAGTTCATTAGCCGAATAAACAAAGCCTTTTTCATATCCATAATCGTTCTGACACTCTACAGAGGCCTTGGTGGGCACACACACACACACACACACACACACACACACTACTCTTACACACACCCGACATCCCACCAGGTTTTAGTATTCACTGAGCATCACAGGTTACGGTCGTTCAACTCACTGAAATTAATTAGGAAGAGACATTTAATTAATTAATGGCAGCAAATTGACATTACACTGGTGTCTGGCCTGGTTTTTATCTTGGTCCCCATCAGTACCTAATGACATTTCCATGTGTGTTACAAGGCCTGGGGAAAATGGCATGGCACGCTTCCTGTATTTACAGAGGCAGTGGGATGGTCTCCGGCGCACGGCGCTACCAAGGCAAATGTTATAGGTGATGGCACTGATCGAGGGAGGATACAGGAAGGTAGAGGGAGGTGTGCTGCTTTTAGAGTTGAGTTCAGTGTTCAGTGATTCAGGCCCAATCTCTCTCTCTCTCTCTCTCTCTCTCTCTCTCTCTCTCTCTCTCTCTCTCTCTTTCTCTCTCTTTCTCTCTGTCTCTCTCTCTCTACCTCTCTCTCTCTTTCTCTCTACATTATTAGGAGCTGTCGCAGTCTTAGTGAGGTATAATTCACATTAGTTTAGTGTTTGCAGGCCCTGCAACTTCGGGAACAGACCCCACTAAAAGAATATACAGTGTATCCGGCTATACCATGTGATGCGTGTACTGAAATGAATTAGATTACCAAGTCATGATCTTTCATGTTGAATCATATCAAAATTTGATCAACAGATTTCACTGCATCATTTTTGCATCAACGTTGCACTGCATCAATTCTTATGTTTTCTTCACACCACACAGTACAGCTCCGACTCACTGAAAAAATATCACACTGACAAACACTATCAGAGAGAGAGAGAGAGGGAGAAGCATATGGAGAGAGGGAGAGAGAGAGAGAGGGAGAGAGAGAGGGAGAGAGAGAGAGAGGGAGAGAGAGAGAGGGAGAGAGAGAGCGCTCATTAGTCGGCTTTCCTATTTCGCGTTATATGGAACATCTCTGTCATTAAACATCAGCAAAGGGAATTGGCGGAGATGTCTCGAGCAAATAAATGTGCAAAAAATGTATCACCCAAAGATCAATGGACAGGCAAAAAGATGCAAATGAAAGCATCACTCTGGAGTCTGGAGAGTGTGACAAGAAACACGAAACTCCCTCATCTCCTTTACGACCTCAGTGGATGCGAAAATTCAGTTTGAACTAGCTCCAGCTTCGTTTAGGGAATTGACGACGCATAATTGAATGGAACGAGTGACAAAATGAAAAGAAGTAACAAAATGGTGGGGGATGGGCAAAAATAACACTTGTGTAATCAACAACATGCAAAGAGAAAACAACACCCGATTGATCGCGGACCTGTGGAATGACAAGTCGGGCTCCAGAGAGATATAGTGGCTGTTTAATCAACGTGAACGATTAAGTAATCTACAGCTGTGACCAACGGACAAGTTCTGTGCATTTTGGTCAGACATGTTTGATACACTGCGCCACTCCTCCCGAGTGGCGCAGTGGTCTAAGGCACTGCATCGCAGTGCTAGCTGTGCCACTAGAGATCCTGGTTCGAATCCAGGCTCTGTCGTAGCCGGCCGCAACCGGGGCGGCACACAATTGGCCCAGCGTCGTCCAGGGTAGGGGAGGGAATGGCCGGCAGGGATGTAGCTCAGTTGGTAGAGCATGGCATTTGCAACGCCAGGGTTGTGGGTTCGATTCCAGTATGAAAAATACATCTAAATGTATGCACTCACTAACTGTAAGTCGCTCTGGATAAGAGCGTCTGCTAAATGACTAAAATGTAAATGTTAATACGCTGACCGAGTCCCAGAGATGGAAAGAGAGAGGGGTGAATTGGAAATGTCTTGGATGCCTTGGTTGACCCTATAGTTAACTCATGCCTTTTTAAAGAGAGCAGTGCAGAGATCCTGTTAGGACATGGAGACCATTGAAATAGTCACTGATCATTGATTATATTTATATGATGGAGACAGAGCTACATGCATGATGTGGCTTGTCATGAAGGATCCCTGATCAAGACTAAAATGTTATTTTTTTCTTCTTTCCTCTTAAGCGGCTAATAATAATATAATATATATGATAATAATAATAGATATGAATCCAAACTAGTCGAACATACAGTGCATTTGGAAAGTATTCAGACCCCTTGACTTTTTCCACTTTAAAAAAACGATATTTTATAATACTTAAAAATATTTAAAACCTGTTTTCGCTTTGTCATTATGGGGTATTGTGTGTAGATTGATGAGGAAAAAAAGTATATTTATTAATAATAATAATAATAATAATAATATGCCATTTAGCAGACGCTTTTATCCAAAGCGACTTACAGTCATGCGTGCATACATTTTTGTGTATGGGTGGTCCCGGGGATCGAACCCACTACCTTGGCGTTTCAAGCGCCGTGCTCTACCAGCTGAGCTACAGAGGACCACATATATTTAATCAATTTTAGAATAAGGCTGTGACGTAACAAAATGTGGAAGTCAAGGGGTCTGAATACTTTCTGAATGCACTGTATACACCAACAATACTGTATATGGCCATTGGTGGCCAGTCAAACTCTGTGGGGAAACTTCCCCTAGGTATAGATCTATGATCAGCAATCCCTCCCCCGATGCTAACCTTAACCATTTGTGATGGAAATGCAAAACTGACCCAAGATCAGCGTCTAGGGGCAACTAAGTATGACATTTGGAGCGTCCGTGCTGGGAAACTTGTTTTTGTTTGCTTTTAATTGCGGCATTATGATGTCATTGTGGTGTCATTATGGTGTCATTACAATACTCTTGTCTTGTGTTCAGTGAGCTATGTTCGCGTGATGAGTAACATTACCTGAGACCTGCCTAGGCTTTAGCTTAGTAGGTGAACAGTTTTGTGGCACGTAGGAGACCCGGGTTCAAACCCAGTCGGTGACAATTGAAAAGTGCAGACGTCACTGGTACCCTGTGTCGTTAACCCTCAGAAAGAGCTGTTGGCACAGTCCACTCTGCCGTGACACACACACACACACACACCACTCTACCGTGACCTCATTTAAGTTCTATTCTTCCCTGGACAGATTGGACTGACTGACCCTGGCCCCTCTAAGTCCTTTTAAATCCCAGGGGGTCAGGGTGAGTGACAGTAGCGGGTATTATGTGTTATTAATGTCTTATTACTATGTTATAAGTGTGTTATTACGGTGAAATAACTGCCAGGGAACACAGACAGACAGAGCAAAGCCAGGGCTCAGGAAGCTGAAATCCCACCAAAGCCCTTCGTTTAGAATGACCATCACCTAGACAGAGAGAGAGAGCGAGAGAGAGAGAGAGAGAGAGAGAGAGAGAGAGAGAGAGAGAGAGAGAGAGAGAGAGGGGAAAAACAACTCCTCAGAGAAAGCAGTGATGGAATTTCATTGTCTCCCTGACACTTCACATGCACTCAATGCAATAAAAAAAAAACTATAGCAATTTACACAATTTTACAACAATTTACAACAATATCTACAGCACAGATCACAGAGGACAACTTAAAGCTATTCTCCGATGAGAGTTTTCAGATATCTTGTATTCTGCCACAGCTCCTTAGAACAGCCTACAAAGCTACCCGAGTGCTGTGTCATCAGAGAATAGCTTTAAGGTGGAACAACAACAAGATCTGAGAAACAACATGATGGTTTGATGAGGGTATTATTGCACCAGGTGACTCGTAAACGGGCACCCTCTGTGGTGTAGATATTATTGTATATTGTTGGAAATGGATTGTTCTAAATTGTTATTTAGTTTTTGTTTTATTGCATAGAGTGCATGTGAAGTGTCAGTCTTGCCCACCTGTCATCTTGCTGCAGAATGAGGACCACAATGGAAATAAGCCTCCAGGGTTTAGTTTTCATCCTCAATCATTTTTTATGTATGCTGGAGCAGCCTACTACTTTAAATTATCCAATGAGAGAGAGAGAGAGAGAGAGAGAGAGAGAGAGAGAGAGAGAGAGAGAGAGAGAGAGAGAGAGAGAGAGAGACAGAGACAGAGAGAGAGGGGGGAGAGAGAGAGAGAGAGAGAGAGAGAGAGAGAGAGAGAGAGAGAGAGAGTGTTGTGTTTTTTATTTACACAGTGCAGTACATAACAGGCTGTCTGGCCAGAGTCCTGGACGCCTGAGAGATGGACTGGCCCTCTGATCAATAATCTATTAGTGGGGAGACATGCCTCTGAAGGCCCCAGACAGACACACACACACCTATATACACACACTGTATGTCTGTGTGAGTACATTTGTGTGCGTGTGTGCATGCCTGTGTTTGTTCATGTCCACGTTTTATGCGTGCATGTCTTTGTGCACGTGCATGTGCATATGTTGACAGTAATTGTGTATACATGCAGCGTGTGGTGCGTTTGTGTTCTTGCACGCACTTGCATGTCTCTATGTACTGTGTGTGTGTCTGTGTGTGGCTAGGTACTGCTCTGTTTCAGGTGTCGTGGGCAGCCTAGCTGTTTGTAGAATGAGGTGTTTTATGTACCCTTGAGTGCCATGCATACAGGGACCTTTGAAATGTTTTTTTTTTGTAAATTGGATTGGTGGATTCAAGTAAAGTATTTAAAATGTGTGTGTGTGTGTGTGTGTGTGTGTGTGTGTGTGTGTGTGTGTGTGTGTGTGTGTGTGTGTGACAGCACGGAGTAGCAGCAGGAGTGAAGGGGATAATGGAAGTGATAGAAGGAGTATCAGAGTTGGGCGCCCTGCGTCACATGGTCTCGTCTCAAAGCATGCTGGGATACGCAGGGTGCAAACAAGGTCGACTATAGAAGAGAGCAGAGCTCTCACTGTGTGCACTGCATGATAATGTCTGTGTGTCTCTGTGTCTCTGTGTGGGTCTGTGTGTGTGTGTGGGGGGGGGTCTGTGTGTCTCTCTGTGGTTCTGTGTGTGTGTGTGTGTGTGGGTCTGTGTGTGTGTGTCTGTGTGTCTCTGTGTGGGTCTGTGTCTGTATGTCTCTGTGTGGCTCTGTGTGTGGGTGTCTGTGGGTCTGTGTGTGTGTGTGTCTGTATGTCTTCGTGTTTGTGTGTGTGTGTTTACACCGCATGAGGATGTTCTGTCTCCCGTTTGTCTGCACGTTCACACAAACAAGCTTGGACTGTCTGTCTTTCCTCCAGTGATGATAACGATTTAGCATTGTTGAAGGACGTCTATAGAATGTGAAGACTTGTATAGAAAGCGATGTGCTAAAACATCGGGGACAGCTTGTGGAGTGTTGTAGCATAGCGGTTAGAGCGTTGTGCTAGTAACCGAAAGGTCGCTGGTTTGAATACCCGAGCCGACAAGGTGAAAAATCTGTCAATGTGCCCTTGAGCAAGGCACTTAACCCTAATTTGCTCCAGGGGCGCCGTACTACTAGGGCTGACCCTGTAAAACAACACATTTCACTGCACCTATCCAGTGTATCTGACAATAAAACAATATTTAGTTAAAAATATTTTTGTGTGATAGATTAATAGATTTAGATCAGGTCCCATTATAACACTATATGTCATGGTGTTGTATGTCTATGGTGTACCAGTAGGGTTGATGATAGAGGATCTTAGTTACAGTAAACGTTTAAATATATGGTTGGCTTCTGTCAAGTACAAAGCTGTCTCATACCGTAAGTTGTCTCATACCGTAAGTTGTCTCATACCGTATGTTTTCTCATACCGTATGTGGCTATTAGAAGCTCTTGAAGTGTTGTGGCTGCAGAACGGCTTATGAGGAGCTTGGCTGCAGGTCTGAGTTCTGGAGTTCTCTGTGCGTTCTGTTTGCTTGGTGAAAGGCACACACTGTCAGACGCACACAGGCACAGAGTGGAATTCCAAAAGCACATCAAATCAGTGGTAGGAATAAGAGTAGTTGTATTTTCCCAGGTAGAGCTGCAGCGGATGGTGATGACTATATTCACTATTTCTGCTCCCAAAACAAATGTTCTCCAGGTTGGTACCTCAGCGTTGCGTCTTCTTCTCCAGGGCCAGATGTATTTGTTGCTTGGCGGGCCTGGGGGGAGGTAAGGCCCGGGGGGAGGTAAGGGCCGGGGGGTGGGTAAGGCCCGGGGGAGGTAAGGCCCGGGGGAGGTAAGGCCCGGGAGGGGAAAGGCAGATCCATCGCCCGGATTGAATACTCTGCTGGGGAAAAGACAAATGGTGTCCGGAGGCACACTGTTACGCCTCATGTCCACCAGACGCATCAAACTCTTTGCGTTCCGGGGGAACTCATTCATTGTCAGTGGAGCTGTCCGCAACGCTACGTTGGGGATGCCGCACTAGGCTGCGGTGCGTTCTGTGTACCGCACGCGTTCAATATTTTCAACTCGTTGCTTTACCATGCGGCGGTACAAACAGAAGTACAGTCACAGACTCCAACTAGCTAGATTTTAGCTAGTTGAAAAGCGAACGTCAAGTACGGAAAATGCGGGCTAGACATCCGGCGAAACAAAACACATATGCATCTGGTGGACACCGACGCCATCCGGCTCATCCAAAAAACACTAGCTCAGTATTACTGCTGTAGTGCTACACCACTGAGGATACATTCACACTGCACCGTTTTGGTATTGTCCGTTTTGTCTTGAGACTCACTAAAACCCACCTGGCGCTCGTTTCGGAAAGTGGACGTAATCGAAGCGGGAAACACTGTTGCCGCACCTGCCACTGGAATAATGTCACACGTGTCTGAAAGGGGAGTGGAGAGCCTAATACCCAGAATGCCTTGGGTGACACACACTAACAGGGGTAAGCAACAACACATTGATGAACACATTGCTTCTTAACCCCTCCAGTAAAGCGTTATGAGGGCCACTGAAAGCGTTGCACTTGTATTTCATTTTTCTTTATTTCTTTCTCATTCAGTCGCCTGCTAAATTCACACACTTCAGAGGGTTCAATTCAGACACCAGGGTCTTCAGAGAGTCCTATGGAGGGACCTCATATTTCTTCTCCACCGGCTGCTATTCACAGACAGCGCAGCAGCAAAGCTGAAAGACTGATAAGACCCTACCAATCCAGCCCAGCACTCTTCCGCTTATTACCCAACTAATTAAATTCAGCATTCCGACGTGCGTCTGCCTATACAAACGATCAAAATGAAGGGAATCTATTGACTGTCTAATTATTCTTAGTACAGTGGAACATGAATGTGGTCATGAATGGACTTGAAGAGCCAACCCAGACTTAGACTAGAGAGGCTTCTGGGTAATTGCCAAAATGCAAACACGTCGAATATAGGAGTTAATCGAGACAGTTTTAAGATGCGACCGACATTAGAAAATGTTTAAATGACAGGATTTAAGGCGGAAAAGAGTTGGAAGGCTGTTTGTTTGAAAGAGGGGAAAATAAGGTTACACTAATTATATTTAGTTATTTAGGACAGTGGTTCTCAATCCTGGTCCGGGGGACCCAAAGGGGTGCACATGTGTGTTTTTGCCCTAGCACTACACACCTGATTCAAATCATCAACTCATCATCAGGCTTTGATTATTTGAATCAGGTGTGTAGTGCTAGGGCAAAAACAAAAATGTGTACCCCTTTGGGTCCCCAGGACCAGGATTGAGAACCACTGATTTAGGATATCTCTTTCCCACAATGACTTCAAATCACACACAATTGAACGTAGGCTACAGTGGCTGAGCCTTGGAGAGATGAGTCCATGGAAGGATTCAGGGCCCAATGTTTTTCACGCATAGCAAAGTCCTATCAATTGAAACTGTGTGGAGAACAATACTAAATCCCATCATACGCACCATTGCAAATAATTAATTCCAAAAGCAGGGTATTCACCAATTAGGTGAGGCGAAAGGATTTGGTGAATGCTACCGCCGAGCCGGTCCACGGCATTCTGAATCTAGAGCCAAGCAGGTGTGATTTATTAAAGTTTTGGCCCGCCGTCATAAACAGGAGAAAACAATGAACGTGGGGATAATGAATCGCAGGTGGCAGACTGGGGAAGAAATCTCTCTTTCTCTCTCTCTCGCTCTCTCTCTCTTTCTCTCAATCGGATCAGCAGCTCTCTCCCAATTTAACAGAATATTCTCATTTGAATTCACGCCCGAACAGCGGCATATTAATTTGAGGAAATCAACAGAAAAATTGGGTCACCTGCAGTTGATTCATTCCCCTATGGTTTTCATTATGGAGAGAGAGAGATGAGAGAGAGAGAGAGAGAGAGAGAGAGAGACCTGTTTCTGAGAATGAATTTAATAAATTCATCTGGTCATCCATGGGCAGTCCTTTTTTTTTTATCCTAAGATTCACAGAGAGATTGACCTCTCATTGCAGGAAACAGACAAACACATAACTGAACAGGGTCAAAGGTCAGTTTACTCAAGTTAAATGGCAGCCTAGACTCACACTACCTCACACAAGTATCTGCACAAATTTGTTTACATCCCTGTTAGTGAGCATTTCTCCTTTTTCCACCTGACAGGTGTGGCATATCAATAACCTCCCGAGTGGTGCAGTGGTCTAAGGCACTGCATCGCAGTGCTAGCTGTGCCACTAGAGATCCTGGTTCGAATCCAGGCTCTGTCGTAGCCGGCTGCGACCGGGAGACCCATGGGGCGGCGCACAATTTGTCCATGGTAGGGGAGGGAATGGCCGGCAGGGATCTAGCTCAGTTGGTAGAGCATGGTGTTTGCAACGCCAGGGTTGTGGGTTTGATTCCCACGGGGGGCCAGTATAAAAAATAATGTATGCACTCACTAACTGTAAGTCGCTCTGGATAAGAGCGTCTGCTAAATGATGTAAATGTAAGCGGATTAAACAGCATGCTCATTACACAGGTGCACCTTGTGCTGGAGACAGCAAAAGGCCACTTTAAAATGTGCAGTTTTGTCACACAACACAATGCCACAGATGTCTCAAGTTTTCAGGGAGTGTGCAATTGGTATGCTGACTGCAGGAATGTCCACCAGAGCTGGGGAAAAACTCATTCTAATTGGCTGGGCCTGGCTCCCCAATGGCTGCACCCCTGCCCAGTCATGTGAAATCCATAGATTAGGGCCTAATACATTTATTTCAATTGACTGATTTCCTTATATGAACTGTAACTCAGTAAAATCTTAGGAATGTTTGCATGTTGCATTTATATTTTTGCTCAGTATATATAGTATGTAAAGATGTCTACCGGTCACCTCTTAGTGTTCCAGGCCTACTACATTGCAGACGTTGCATTGCATCAGCCAATGGTTGCGTGCCACCTCCTCGACTGTGCAGTCGGGCATCAGATTGCTCTATCACATGATGTGGTTAGCTGATATGTTAAACCCCCATCCAGACGTTGTGAGATCTGGCATCTGCAATGTAGTCAGCCTGGAACTGGTCTTGGATTAGGGGTCTTTGGCAAATCAATGACCTTTCCTCATCCCTGGGTAGAAATCTACCTGACAGTGTGTTGTGGCATACACATACGGGTGTAAAAACACTGTCTGGGCACTTTGCATTTCGACCTTGACTTGGAATCAGCAAGTAGGGGCGAGGTGAGAGTTTTTCCTCTGTAATTTGAGACTGCCGTGATGACGGTGGCCCAAAGCATAGACAGTTATTTGAATTAGTTATCATAAGTTATGGTGAAGCGGCAGAACGACGCTAGTGAACTCCACCCTTGCGGTGTGTGATTGAGAGTATGACAATGACAAGCTGCTAAAAATAAACCCTGTTTGACTCGTAGACATGGACGTGTCTCTTTCACCGCAAACCCCCTCTTTTGATTTCCCTCCAAGATTCAAATGATGATGTAATGTTTTGCACCATGCCAGTTTCAAAGTCTCTTGTTTCAGTGTCTTTCATAGCTTGGACCAGGGGTTTTACCTGACCACATGTACAGTGAGGGAAAAAAGTATTTGATCCCCTGCTGATTTTGTACGTTTGTCCACTGACAAAGAAATTATCAGTCTATAAGTTTAATGGTAAGTTTATTTGAACAGTGAGAGACAGAATAACAACAAAAAAATCCAGAAAAACGCATGTCAAAAATGTTAGAAATTGATTTGCATTTTAATGAGGGAAATAAGTATTTGACCCCCTCTCAATCAGAAAGATTTCTGGCTCCCAGGTGTCTTTTATACAGGTAAAGAGCTGAGATTAGGAGCACACTCTTAATCTCAGCTTGTTACCTGTATAAAAGACACCTGTCCTCAGAAGCAATCAATCAATCAGATTCCAAATTCTCCACCATGGCCAAGACCAAAGAGCTCTCCAAGGATGTCAGGGACAAGATTGTAGACCTACACAAGGCTGGAATGGGCTACAAGACCATCACCAAGCAGTTTGGTAAGAAGGTGACAACAGTTGGTGTGATTATTCCCAAATGGAAGAAACACAAAAGAACTGTCAATCTCCCTCGGCCTGGGGCTCCATGCAAGATCTCACCTCGTGGAGTTGCAATGATCATGAGAACGGTGAAGAATCAGCCCAGAACTACACGGGAGGATCTTGTCAATGATTTCAAGGCAGCTGGGACTATAGTCACCAAGAAAACAATTGGTAACACACTACGCCGTGAAGGACTGAAATCCTGCAGCGCCCGCAAGGTCCCCCTGCTCAAGAAAGCACATATATAGGCCCGTCTGAAGTTTGCCAATGAACATCTGAATGATTCAGAGGAGAACTGGGTGAAAGTGTTGTGGTCAGATTAGACCAAAATCGAGCTCTTTGGCATCAACTCAACTCGCCGTGTTTGGAGGAGGAGGAATGCTGCCTATGACCCCAAGAACACCATCCCCACCGTCAAACATGGAGGTGGAAACATTATGCTTTGGGGGTGTTTTTCTGCTAAGGGGACACGACAACTTCACCGCATCAAAGGCATGATGGACGGGGCCATGTACCGTCAAATCTTGGGTGAGAACCTCCTTCCCTCAGCCAGGGCATTGAAAATGGGTCGTGGATGGGTATTCCAGCATGACAATGACCCAAAACACACGGCCAAGGCAACAAAGGAGTGGCTCAAGAAGAAGCACATTAAGGTCCTGGAGTGGCCTAGCCAGTCTCCAGACCTTAATCCCATAGAACATCTGTGGAGGGAGCTGAAGGTTCGAGTTGCCAAACATCAGCCTCGAAACCTTAATGACTTGGAGAAGATCTGCAAAGAGGATCCCTCCTGAGATGTGTGCAAACCTGGTGGCCAACTACAAGAAACGTCTGACCTCTGTGATTGCCAACAAGGGTTTTGCCACCAAGTACTAAATCATGTTTTGCAGAGGGGTCAAATACTTATTTCCCTCATTAAAATGCAAATCAATTTATAACATATTTGACATGCGTTTTTTTTTTTTTTTTTATTCTGTCTCTCACTGTTCAAATAAACCTACCATTAAAAGTATAGACTGATCATGTCTTTGTCAGTGGGCAAACGTACAAAATCAGCAGGGGATCAAATACTATTTTCCCTCACTGTATAGCTTGTAACGAGGGGTCAGGAGTATTACCTGGTCAGGTCACACGGTCCAGGGAAAACTCCAGTAGGTACCACTTCTATAAAAGCTTTTTCTACGTTTTCTCTCGACCTTGGGAGGCGACTTCATCACAAAGGGCCAGATATCATGTACGTATGTTGGGTGTATAGGGAGGATGGGGGAAGGAGGAACGAATCGGAACATAGGAGAGTGCCCCGGTAGAGCGGTATCGGCACCTGGCAGACTTCTAAAGAGCCAGCACTTCAGACATCTATATCCCTTCAACTGAGCACCAGTGTCTGACTGAGTGTGTGTGTGTGTGTGTATCTAACGGTGTTAGTGCTCTTCATCAAGCAAACAGAATTTACTTGTAGCAATGGCCATGTGAATGACCACTCTTAGTTGCTAATACTCATTTTGCTCAAGATGTATTCATTTTTGCACTATGGCCTATTTATTGCCTTACCTCCATAATTTACTACATTTGCACAAACTGTATATATATATTTTCTGTTGTATTTTTGACTTTATGTTTTGTTTTACCCCATATGTAACTCTGTGTTGTTGTTTTTATCGCACTGCTTTACTTTATCTTGGCCAGGTCGCAGTTGTAAATGAGAATTTGTTCTCAACTGGCTTACCTGGTTAAATAAAGGTGAAATAAAATAAAAATAAAAAATACTCATCATTTAAGGTCATGAAACACATATTCCCTTTCAATACTCATTTCAACAGGCTTTTCACTCTAAGCTTTCTACTCTAAGTCTTCTTAGCGTTCCACTATTGTATGCATTATTCACTCCTGGTTCAAAGCCTAAACGTTCTAGGAATGAGTGAGTCACAATCACCACATGTTCTACATTTACATTTTTGTCATTTAGCAGACGCTCTTATCCAGAGCGACTTACAATTAGTGAGTGCATACATAATTTTAAAAAAAATGTATACTGGCCCCACGTGGGAATCGAACCCACAACCCTGGCGTTGCAAACGCCATGCTCTACCAACTGAGCTACATCCCTGCCGGCCATTCCCTCCCCTACCCTGGACGACGCTGGGCCAATTGTGCGCCGCCCCATGGGTCTCCCGGTCGCGGCCGGCTATGACAGAGCCTGGATTCGAACCAGGATCTCTAGTGGCACTTTGGACCACTGCGCCACTCGGGAGACTCTACTCAGATGGAATGGGGAAGGATGAACTTACTTATAGAGGACTGTTGCAGAGCAACAGCAGTTCAGAGAACTGTTAGAATGTGTGGCTCTTCAAACACAATGGACTTCAACGGAACTCAGACAGGGGGGTTACATATACTCTGCACTTACATCAGGCAAGGTGGGTGTTTTAGAAATATCACAGATACCGAGAAAGGGGGAGAGAGAGACAGAGATGGAGTGAAAGGGAGGGAGAGACACAGTAAAAAAGGTGTTATTGTCAGATACACCAGATAGATGCAGTGAAATATGTTGTTTTACAGGGTCAGACATAGTAGTACATGCCCCTGGAGCAAATTAGGATTAAGTGCCTTGCTCAAGGACACATCAATAGATTTTTTTGACCTTTTTTGGCTTGGATATTTGAACCAGCAACCTTGTGGTTACTGGCACAACACACTGGGCTACCTGCCACCCTACAGAGAGAGAGAAGGGGGTGAAAGGGGAAGAGACGGAGAGGGTTCTGTATGGTTTGGCATGTAAAGTGACTGTTGGAGGTTTATTAAGCAGGAACATGAGTGACTGACTCGTCCTTGACCCTGAGCAGTGCAGGTAAATGTATTGTGCAGACTATCCATTGTTGCTGTAGCCATTGATTTTACATTTTAGTCATTTAGCAGACACTCTTATCCAGAGCGACTTACAGTTAGTGAGTGCACCATGCTCTACCAACTAGCGATGAGGTCTACTGTGGAAAGTTATTTGCTGACCTCTCTTACCCCCCCCCCTCTCTCTCTCTCTCTCTCTCTCGCTCTCTCTCTCTTCCCCATCTCCCTCCCTCCCTCCCCCTTTCTCTCTCTCTCTCGCTCTCTCTCTCTCTTCTCCCATCTCCCTCCCTCCTTCTCTCTCTCTCTCTCTCTCTCTCTCTTTCCTTCTCCCTCCTTCTTCACTCCCTCTCTCCAGGACAATCCTCTGATCCTGCAGTCAGACAGGAATGTGACGGTGAACGCGAGAAACGACCTTGGTCAGCTAACAGGACAGCTCACTGTGGGTGAGTCAGCCACACACACACACACTCACACACAAACACACACACACACACATACACACACAAACACAGATTACTTGGACACTTTAACAAAAGTAGCCCATCTTCGGTAGTTGTGTTCCACGGAGGAACTCAAGCAGTGGAACTCACGACAGCAGGGCCTCAGAGTCCCCCAGGCTGGGGAGAACCGGCCAAGCACGTGATGGGGCTTCCATTAACTATCCCCGCCCCCTGGGCCACACCACATGGTGCCTCACTGACTGACTGACTCACTGGCACCAACACATAATTCTGGGGAACAGAATTCCCTCCTCTCCTCCTGTCAGAGATTCCAAAAGGATTCAGAAGGAGCTCTGAGTCAGCATGTTGAATACAGTCACACACACGCACACTTTCTAGTCAGGAGGAGAGGGGCTTTCAGAGGGAGAATGTTCATGCATTTTACTGGACTGCTCCCCTTCTGTACATGGCCATGATTGGTTGGGAGATTTTGACCTAGGAAGGAACCTTCAAGGGACTCATACAGAGCAGTAACACTGGTAGACTAGTAGAGAGAGAGAGAGAGAGAGAGAGAGAGAGCGAGAGAGAGAGAGAGAGAGAGAGAGAGAGAGAGAGAGAGAGAGAGAGAGAGAGAGAGAGAGAGAGAGAGAGAGAGAGAGAGAGAGAGAGAGAGAGAGAGAGAGAGAGAGAGAGAGAGAGAGAGAGAGAGAGAGAGAGAGACAACTTTCTTAGATGGCTATCATTGTACTTATCAGCTTAGTGGCCTCTGGTCCAAGGAGATAAGGGTACCTGGTGAGACCAGTATGACCCTGTCCCTTAGTGTGGTACACAGGCAACGTTGCAGCTATCATAGTGTGCTAGTCTCTTTCTCTCTCTCTAAGACTCATCTCTTCCTCTATTCCCTCTGACCCCTCCCTCTTTCCCTCTCTCTCTCCTTCCCCCTCTATCTCTTCCTTTTCTTGGTCGCTGAACTGGCTTGCAGTGACAACATTCATCTTCCAATAGGAGAACAGTGTTGTACTTCGGAGTTCTACTCCGCATCCTGATCGGCCCATCCACAGACCTTTCTCTCTCTCTCTCTCTCTCTCTCTCTCTCTCTCTCTCTCTCTCTCTCTCTCTCTCTCTCTCTCTCTCTCTCTCTCTCTCTCTCTCTCTCTCTCTCTCTCTCTCTGTCTCTCTCTCTCTCTCTCTCTCTCTCTATTTCAAAGTTCCTCTGTCCATAAGTTCAAATATATTATATTACAGTAAATTATGAGGCACACTTTGAAATCACAGCTGACGTGCTCTGATCATAAGGTCCTTGGATGAGACACACAGTTCACCTTGGGTCTGTTAGGGCATTGGAACTCCAGCCAAGGACACACACAGTTCACCTTGGGGCTGTTAGGGCATTGGAACTCCAGCCAATGACACACACGCACATGCATGCGCACACAGACAACGACACACATGCACAAACACACACACACACACCTTATTCCCCTCCCTCAGCCAGTTGCTAAGGGTCATGAAGTTCCCCCGTGGGACAGAGGAACGGGCAGGGCCATCACTTGGCCTTGAGCGCTGCGTTCTGTTTTATCGTCACTCTTCCCTCCCTCCTTCCTTCCCTCCTTCCTCTCTTTTCCTGTCACATCGTTAATTTGAGTGAGGACCTGTCACGGCCCATATCCAAATTAAGGCTCGTAAAAATGAAAAGTGAACTTGGCCCACTGAAAGTAGGCTTTTGGCCCCCTCTCTCTGACACCAAAATGCGATTGTCCTCCTCTCCAGGTATAAGTTGCCTTTAACCACAGATCTAGGATCAGCTAAGCCTCTCTAAATCCTTAACCATAAGAAGTGAGGAAAAATTGAAAACTGTCCTTGGATCAGTCTATAGCAGCAACCTCCTTCCCCCCTCGGAGAGAGAATGGCATCATGAGAGTATTTTCTGGACGTGGTGCCCAGCTGCTTGGAGGAGGGCGAACGGGAACGCCTGTTGTCTTTTTGTTTTGTTTTGGGGTGTCTCATTGACTTTTCATTTGTATAAGTGCATTCTGGGTAATGAATGGCTTTCTCACTTTGCGAGAAGATTTCATTATGACTGTGGCAGCAGTGGCAGTAGACCGGGGACACTGGCAACGAGGGCCAAAATGCATTTTGGGGAAAGACAGCGCATAAGGGCGTATGTGACTGTGAGAGTGTGTGGTGTGTGTGTGTGTGTGTGTGTGTGTGACAATGACATCACAGGGACCACTCTCACCCACCACGCTGCCAAGTTTAGAAGTGACTTTCACCGTCCATCCAAACTCTCCATCCAAAACACTCCTTTTATAGCATTTACCGACTTTCCTCTCCTTGTCTCTTTCCTAGAAGAAATGGACTTCAAACCTTAAGCTGGCGAACTCCCCTATGACTTTGTAATGAGCTTCTAAACTTCGGGCTTCATTTATCCCCCGTTATCTTCTCCTGCTCAGTAATTATTTTCCCTTTTATCTCTCCCCTAATTTCTTTGTCCAGCTGCTGTGTCATGTGGAATGGACTAAGGCATGGGTTGGAGTGGGAGATGTTCTGTGATTAACCACACAAGAGTTTGGGGTAAAGAGATAGAATGAGGCACTCTGATTGGATCCCCGCTCTGTCACCCATTCTTAGCGTCCAAAAGGAACAGATGTTGAAAGCACTACATCCTATTTTGGTATTTGCTCTTGCTTGCAATGAAGCAATTTGGTATGTACTCAAAGTCCAACTTTCCCTTGAGTCATTCTGGGTAAGAGGCAGCTGACAATAATATGAATTCTACATTTGATCACGTTTGCTGTGCCTGTACGGGGCATAGAGCCATCTTTCCCTATAGCTATGACCACCGACAGTTTGCAACTGTTCTTTACAGGTGGCATGTAAAAGATGATGAACTAGCAGTGCAAATGCTTTGTGATGCGAGATCATTCTCAATGAGAGCATATTTGCTATAGGTATATTGGGACATATGTTAGAATAGAGTCTGTCCATTTTATGAAGGAAATTCTTATTTTGCTTTGTTCCCAACAATGTCATGCCGGTTATTGATGTGTGTACAGATGACACCGCATGCCTCTGTGTTTACAGATAGTTATAAAGAGTGCGTGATTAAATCAACCTTTACCACCGTTTCATCTTTGCCTCCTTCGTCTCCCTGACTACAAAGATTCTCCTGATTAATGCGCTGGATGAAAACACACTTTTTTCCCTCTCTCCCCGCGCTCTTTATTAATGAGTGTAATCAAATTTAGATACATAATTTGTGTATCGTTGTCCTTAAATCATGTACAGATTTTCTAACCTCGGGGAAAAGTTGCTGCGCGCTGCAGTTTTCTGACTTCTTCATTTCACGGCTCTTTTGCTTTTCAAAAAGCACCTTCAAAGAGTCGAAAGGTCTTCTTCCAGGAGACTCTGCTCTCTGAGTGATTCCAGCACTTCAAAAGAGACCAGCGATGACCTCGTTGTTTCGGAGAGTTGCATCACCTTCTTCAGTGTTTACTTTTGAAAAGTCCAAATTAATTCTGCATTTTTCAGCCCTCGTTCAAAGTCAAAGGGGCCGTGCCGTGACTTATCCGTGGCCAACTAACTCGACAAGTTCAAAACTTTAGCTGTTTACTTCAGACTTTATATTTTGACAGGCCAAAATGACTCCAGACTTTGTCCCTCTTCTTTGTATTTGACAGGTCAAAATGGCACCAAACAGGGATTGCCCCTTCCCTCTTCGTGGTCCTCCCCAAACCCCCAAACTGTCCGCGTTCCAGACTGACTACAAAGCAGTCATCTGCTGTCTCATGACGCCTGGATCTTTAACATATTCACTATCCACATTATATGCGATAGCAATCTGATGCCTGACAGTCATTGACGTGGCACGCAACCTTTGGTTGATACAATGCCACGTCTGCGATTTAGTCAGCCTGGAACCCTGCCACAGTTTTTTGATTCTGACTCCCCTTTAACAAGTGACGTTTCCTGCATGTTCAATATCACCACAGAGCATCATCCTTCATCCTTCTATAATCACGGGAAAATCTGTATCAATTAATGATCTCGGGCAGCTCGTTTATAACGCCCTGTTGTCATTAATCTTCTGAGGTGCAAAAGTTTCAGACGACAGTCCAGACCGAATGTCTCCTCGGTGGAGTCTGCCGCTGTCAATTTGGATTTAACTACTTATTTTCACCGGCTGTGGCTAAGTGGCAATGTCCTTGTCTTCTCCAAAGTGTTCCAAAGTGCCCTAACAAGCCATCCTGTGAAGTGTTGTGAGTGTAAACTCCGTTCTGGAGTGTTTTCTTTGACATTCAGCAGCCCTCTTACATTACATTTACAGTTATTATGGTTATTTAGCAGACACTCATCCAGAGTGACTTACAGCTAGGTGCATTCATCTTACGGTAGCTAGGTGAGATAACCACTTATCACGGTCTTACGCCACATACCGCTGACGTTTTTGATGGTGAGGACACACGGAGCTGTCAGCCAGAGTCAGTTAGCGCTGCTTTCGCCTTTCAGACGAGCACCGTGATGTTTAAATTTGTAAGAGAGCATCCTAAATGTACCACACTAAAGTGGACGTTTTTCTTAAACTGAAGTCATGTACCTCAGAGCCAAAGAAAAAAACTTGCCTAGACCTAAATCAATCACGGGCATGAAAACATGTCATGTTCATCAAGTATTAACAGCAGCTTAACGGCTGGTTGTAGAATCCTATTATCTTTCCTGCGTGGTGTTGTTGTTGTTGTTGTTGTTGTTGCTCTGTTTGTGTGAATAGGAGTAATTCCCCTGTGGTTGTATCTGGGGGACTGGAGGAGGTGTTGATGATTTTTGGAGCTTGTCTAAGTGGAAGTCTATGGGATCTGAAGGAGGGTTGAATGTTGAGGTTGTTGATGCCGGACGCTGTTGATGCTGAGCACTGTTGTTGCCATGTTGCAAATGTAATCAGAGTCAAACTATATTACATCTCTATCTCAAAGTCAAACTGTAATGTGGAAATTAAATGAGGGGCGGAGCAGAATGGAACAGAACGGCGCCCAGACAAGATTGAAGAGGGGATGAATGCTTCCCGCTGCGACTCGACGCCTTGGTCACTGCCGCATTTACACATTTCTTAAAGCATCTAGTGATTTATTCACAACCGTGGCGTCTAAGTGTGTCGTCGGACCCCCGAGAGCAACGCCTGCCACCCCACATGTCACGCCACTATCCCCTTCCTTAATGCACCCCCCTACGCCTGCAATTCCCCTTCTCTAGGAGAGAGAGAGAGAGAGAGAGAGAGGGAGACAGACCGAATTGTTTTGATGTAGTCTGTGGCGATGCCACGGCTATTTATTTCTGGTTCCCAGTTTGTCTCTCTCGCTCTCTCTCTTTCTCTCTCTCTCTCGCTTTCTCTCTCTCTCTCACTTTCTCTCGCTCTTTCTCTTTCTCTCTCTCTATCTCCCACTCTTTCCATCCTTTATTTTCCCTCCATCCCTTTGATTTGTCTGTGTCTGCTTGCATCATATCCGTACCATTGCCAGCAGGCAGAGCAGGAGCAGGAGTGAATCCAGGCACAGCATATGAATAAGGGCCCCTGAGAAACCCATCATAGTAAGATTCGGTCAAGTGGGGATTAATCAAATGAGCGCATAAATTAACACTTTTCTTAATTGAGGACTCCTGTCGTTATCGGCATCCATCGGAATTAGGTCGGCTTTATCTGCGGGAGTGGGGTAGTATTAATCTCCAATCGTCATCATTTTTCAGAGTTTTTTCTTTTAATCAAAGTGCCTCGTAGAAAATGAGTTGTCAAACTCTGCCAACCACTTATAGGAGTCTGCATGAGGAGGATTTGAATTGCATACATGATGGATTTTTTTTTTAAACACCAGAGGAAAGAAAGAAAGAAACCACGTCTGCTTCTTCTTCATTGGTGGGCAGATTGACGCCGAACTTTGTTCGATTTCTCAAGATCAATTTCAAGAGACTATAATTGCCCCGATACTAATTGTTATCAGAAATGTATCACCGCTGGGTAACAGCCCACAGTGTCTTTTTATTGCAAACTATTTCCAATCCTTTCATCCTCATTGGAACAATTATTTTCATTAGTACGAATCAATGAAGATGGAACAGAAAAAAAAGTGCCATTTAAAAAGCATAAAAACAAGTCTCGGAATCCAGAAACACATTAAAAAGAGAACCTGAGAAGTAAAGAAGCAAAAAATAGTACTAAAAAAAGCAGCAAGCACAGCAGGATAGGTTTCACTGTCCGATGTGTTTAAGGGCTGGAGAGGAAGCGGCCATTTTCTTTGCCTTATCAGCTGGAAGATAATCCCGGATTGATCACCACTAATAAAGTCTTATTATGACTGACATGGCGCTCTGGGATCCTAGTTGACAGATGGAATGGCTGAAGAGCACAGCTCAGAGCAGCAAGCAGTAGACCTGCTGGAAACCTACAATATATACAGGCTTTTACCTCAGCTCAGCAAGACTTAAGGCCAAATGAAAAGATGTGGAGGAGGTGATAGCTATGTATTTTTAACCTTTGACATGGCTATGCAAGACAAGCTATGGCTCTTGGTTGTAGACCAAGGCTTTTCTGCCTCAAGTCTTAATAATAAACAAAAGTGAAATAAACAATCAGAAATGAACAGTAAACATTACACTGACAAGTTTCAAAGGAATAGACACATTTCAAATGTCATATTATGGCTATGTACAGTGTTGTAATGATGTGCAAATGTCCTTATTCTGTCTCACATATCAGCCCTCAGGTAAACACCTGCAATAGAAGCAGTGGTTAGAATGTGAGGTGTGATATGTCATGGTTTGTGTGTTGTATGACATTGACCTAATAAAGGGGATTTTTTATTATCTGTCTCTCTCTCTCTCTCTCTCTCTCTCTCTCTCCCTCTCTCTCTCTCTCTCTCTCTCTCTCTCTCTCTCTCTCTCTCTCTCTCTCTCTCTCTCTCTCTCTCTCTCTCTCTCTCTCTCTTTCTCTCTCTCTCTCTCAATTCAATTCAATTTCAATTCAATTCAATTTAAGGGCTTTATTGGCATGGGAAACGTATGTTAACATTGCCAAAGCAAGTGAAGTAGATAGTAAACAAAAGTGAAATAAACAATAAATATTAACAGTAAACATTACACAGAAGTAACATTACACAGAATAAACACATTTCAAATGTCATTATGTATATATATATATAGTGTTGTAACAATGTGCAAATAGTTAAAGTACAAATGAGAAAATAAATAAACATAAATATGGGTTGTATTTACAATGGTGTTTGTTCTTCACTGGTTGCCCTTTTCTTGTGCCCCCCTCTCTCTCTCTCTCTCTCTCTCTCTCTCTCTCTCTCTCTCTCTCTCTCTCTCTCTCTCTCTCTCTCTCTCTCTCTCTCTCTCTCTCTCTCTCTCTCTCTCTCTCTCTCTCTCTCTCTCTCTCTCTCTCTCTCTCTCTCTCTCTCTCTCTCTCTCTAGGCTCGGAGATGGTGGAGGCCCAGTGTCAGAGGTTCGAGGTCAGGAGTCCTGACGGGGAGCGGGTGCTCTTTTCCGCTGACGAGAAAGAGATCAGCATCGGCACTGAGAAACTGAGGGTGACAGGTAACACACATCACACACACACACACACACACACACACACACACACACACACACACACACACACACACACACACACACACACACACACACACACACACACACACACACACACACACACACACACACACACACACACACACACACACACACACACACACACACACACACACACACACACACACACACACACACACACACACACACACACACACACACACACACACACACACACACACACACACACACACACACACACACACACACACACACACACACACAGAGGGCGGCAGGTAGCCAAGCGGTTAGAGTGTTTGGCCAGTAACCGAAAGGTTACTAGTTTGAATCCCCGAGTTGACAAGGTGAAAAATGTGTTAATGTGCCCTCGAGCAAGGCACCTGACCCTAATTGCTCGCTCTACAACACATTTCAAATTCACACAGGCATACTAATATACACTTGTACATGTTTGAACTAGGACAAATATAAGCACCCCCCAAATTATTATGATTAAAGGTCCTGTGTTGTATATATATTTTCGTAAATTAGTTAATAAACCAATAAGAAAGAGAGTTCCAAACCTCTCTGCCAATAACAGCTAGTTTACAGTTTCCCCCTCCCCACAGACCACTCCCAGACAGTCCTAGCTAAATTCTTGCTTGAGACATTGCTCTTTATTTCTTTTTGACCATTTTAATTTCATTTTTACTCATAAATAGTTTATATTGAGATAAAAAACGGCTGCATTGGACCTTTAATTATTACACACACGTAGACCTGCGGGTCCTGACAGAGATCATTGCTACAGCAGTCAGCATTTTTCATCTGCGGTTGGGAGCAGGGGGTTAGACAGACGACTTTGGGATGAAAATATTTGTTGTTGTCCTGGAGATGATTTGGAAAGCTGTCGTCTTTCTGCTTCGTATGCGTCAGCCTACCTATTGAAAGTGCATATATGTCTCATTATTCACACGCTCAGAATTTGCTGATTCAAGTTAAGTAGCCTCTCCTCTCCTAGTTGGACATGCACCTAGTACCTATATGTGTGGCTTTACTGAAATAGAGTAGGCTGCCTATGCATTAACGGAGAACCAAGTAGTAGTTATCTTTTCGAGGAAATTAAATCAAATATGATTAGACTATAGTTTAGTACAACGTCTTTAAATCCTTATTGATTATGGAAAGAAGTGGAGGGCGCTCAACCAACGTGAGTCGAGGTGCAATCAAAAAATTTGATCATCATTTAAAAGGAAAAAGAGAAATGTGCACGTGGGTTACCATGGTGAGAGAGCGTTGAACCATTTCATTTTCAATAAATATTGATTACCTGTTTATTTCTCTCGGCCTGCAAATCGTACTCCTAAAGGGTAGGCTAAATCATATATGCAAAACGTAGCTCGAGAGAAAGTGCAAGTATCCTCGCTCATCATTCTTGCTGCTTCAAGTTCAGTAGCGATACGTGCGAGATCAGATGCGCGTGTGGTCTCAATTAAATAGAGTAGGCTATAACCTATGCATGGGTGGAGAAGCACGGGGCAGTTCTCTTTCCAAGGAAATGTACTTCCTAAAAAGGATTAGGCTATAGTTTACTTAATTTCTTTAGAAATAAATATTGATCGCCCATATTTGTAGGCTATAAAATGTAGCTCAAGAGAAAGTGCAAGTCTCTCCGACTCTGCTCTCTTCAAACTACTTCTAGCCTATTTGCTGATATAGCAGAGTTATACCGATAGCCTAATATAATGGGCCACTTGAGAATCTCTGGTAATTTAACCTATTTCTTAGGTTATTTTTGCGCATTTTGATATTGCCTATAGGGAGAAAGATTGTTGAGTCCATGCCTGGCAAGTGAGCTGTGTCACATACGCCTAAAATAATATTGCGGGACTGCAGTTGGGTTTGATGCAGTTTGAGGTACAGTTATATGTTAAATGCAGGGCAGTTGGGTGGCTTTACCCAGTCTAAAGGGCTCCATTTACAGATCAGTGCTCCTATAGCAAACAGATAGATTGTGATGGTGCTAAGGGCCTGTGTGCAGCAATGCACAGCGACTGCTAGTGAGTGGGTCGACTGCTAGTGCATGTGGCCTACATGCAGACACCAGTTTAGATAGAGAGACAGGGAGGGAGAGAGAGAGAAAGGGAGATAGAGGGATGGAAGAGAGAATTAAGAGAGAGAGAGGGAGAAAAGGAAGAGAGAGAGAGAGAAAGAATGAAAAAGAAAGAGGGAGAGAGAGAGAGAGAAAAATGGGAGAGAGAGTGAGAAGGAGAGTGAGAGAGAAGGAAAGATTAAAAGAGAAAAATCACATCCCTCACTCTGTTTGCTTTTCTGGCGCAGCGGTCTCTCTCTCGTTAAACGAAGACGGCGGGGAGGTCAAGTGAAAGCAGTCGGGGGTTGCGGGCGAACAGACACCCGTCCTCCATCCTCCTCCTTTTTCCCCCTCTGTAATTGGACAGATCTGTCCATTACAAAGCCAGGAAAGAAAGAAAGGGGGGGGTGGGTAAAGTGGCTGCAAGGTGATGGATGTTGTATTTCGTCGCTCACGTCCGGAGAATGAAAGAATGGAGGGAGGAAGGAGGGAGGGATGGATGGAAGATGGACAGAGGAGCCCAGTGAACAGGAGATAATAGGGGTTAGGCCTGAGCAAATGAGAGACACTCGGCGTAGAGGAAGGCTGTGGAGGGAAATCGTCAGAATCTCGACTCGACTAGCACTGCCTGGCCACAGGGGAAAACTGGTGTTCATGTATCTGCACCATGCTAGAACATCTCTCATACTATTTCTGTTTAGTGTGGAGCGACATGATGTCATTGACTTGTGTTCTAACATGGGCTACTTAGACTGATATCATTTTTCTTTAGATGGATGACACGCATTTCTATTCTATTTTCTATTATTATCTGCATTGTCGGGAAACTGTACTGTTTTACACCTGTTGTATGTTGGGCACGTGGCGAATAAAGTTTGAAACCTTTTAAACTTAACTTGAAACATACACTGAGTGTACAAAACATAAGGAACTCCTGCATTCTTCAAGGCAAAACTGCTCCAGCTCCTTCAAGTTGGATAGGTTCCGCTGGTGTACAGAAATCTTTAAGTCATACCACAGATTCTCAATTGGATTGAGGTCTGGGCTTTGACTAGGCCATTCCAAGACATTTAAATGTTTCCCCTTTTAACCACTCAAGTGTTGCTTTAGCAGTATGCTTAGGGTCATTGTCCTGCTGGAAGGTGAACCTCCGTCCCAGTCTCAAATCTCTGGAAGACTGAAACATGTTTCCCTCAAGAATTTCCCTGGATTTAGCGCCATCCATCATTCCTTCAATTCTGACCAGTTTCCCAGTCCCTGCCGATGATAGACATCCCTGTTGCCACCACCATGCTTCACTGTGGGGATGGTGTTCTCAGGGTGATGAGAGGTGTTGGGTTTGTGCCAGACATAGCGTTTTCCTTGATGGACAAAAAGCTACATTTTAGTCTCATCTGACCAGAGTACCTTCTTCCATATATTTGGGGAGTCTCCCACATGCCTTTTGGCGAGCACCAAATGTGTTTGCTTATCTTTTTCTTTAAGCAATGGCTTTTTTTCTGGCCACTCTTCTGTAAAGCCCAGCTCTGTGGAGTGTACGGCTTAAAGTGGTCCTATGGACAAATACTCCAATCTCCGCTGTGGAGCTTTGCAGCTCCTTCAGGGTTATCTTTGGTCTCTTTGTTGCATCTCTAATTAATGCCCTCCTTGCCTGGTCCATGAGTTTTGGTGGGCGGCCCTCTCTTGGCAGGTTTGTTGTGGTGTCATATTCTTTCCATTTTTTAATAATGGATTTAATGGTGCTCTGTGGGATGTTCAAAGTTTCAGATATTTTTTTATAGCCCAACCCTGATCTGTACTTCTCCACAACTTTGTCCCTGACCTGTTTGGAGAGCTCCTTGGTCATCATGGTGCCGCTTGCTTGGTGGTGCCCCTTGCTTAGTGGTGTTGCAGACTCTGGGGCCTTTCAGAACAGGTGTACATATACTGAGATCATGTGACAGATCATGTGACAGATCAGATTGCACACAGGTGGACTTTATTTAACTAATTATGTGACTTCTGAAGGTAATTGGTTGCACCAGATCTTATTTAGGGGCTTCATAGCAAAGGGGGTGAATGCATATGCACACACCACTTTTCCGTTATTTATTTTTTAGAATTTTCTGAAACAAGTTATTTTTTTCATTTCACTTCACCAATTTGGACTATTTTGTGTATGTCCATTACATGAAATCCAAATAAAAATCCATTCAAATTAGAGGTTGTAATGCAACAAAATAGGAAAAACGCCAAGGGGGAAGAATATTTTTGCAAGGCACTGTATGTAGTTCAAATCATATCAAAAACATATGAAGTTCATTCCTTATCAAGTACAAATCAAGTTTGTTACATATCAAATAACATATCGGCAGCCCACAGACTAGCCTAATACTAACACATCACAGGAATGTTTGAGGCTGGTTGCTGTATTGGATTGCTGTTGGTTTTGATGTCATTGGCAGGTTGTGTCTTTCTATTGTGTTTTTATTGTATTTTTTTTGTCTTTCTATTGACTTTCTATTGTCTTTCTATTGTCTTTCTATTGTCTTTCTCAGGGAACGAAGGCATCGTCTTCGGACATTCAGTGGAGACGTCCCACATCAGAGCAGAACCTTTCCAGGATCTCAAGTATGCATTCTGGGAACACACACACACACACAAACGGACATACACACACACACACACATGGACACACTCACAAATGGACACACACACACACACACATGCAGATCGATGGACACACACGATCACACACATACACACACACACAAACGGACACACACACACGCAGACGGCTGGACACACACACACACGGACACACACGCAGACGGCTGGACACACACACACACGGACACACACACTGACTCACTCATTCACTGTATTTTGAAGATACGCCAAAGTAATTAAAAGAAAGGGAGAGTGTGTGGGAGAGTGTGTGGGGAGAGTGTGTGGGGAGAGTGTGTGGGAGAGTGTGTGGGGAGAGTGTGTGAGGGAGAGTGTGTGAGGGAGAGTGTGTGTGGAAGAGTGTGTGAGGGACAGTGTGTGAGGGAGAGTGTGTGAGGGAGAGTGTGTGTAGGAGAGTGTGTGTGGGTGTGTGTGTGTTATGTGTGTGTGTGTGTGTGTTGTGTGTGTGTGTGTGTGTGTTATGTGTGTGTGTGTGTGTGTGTGTGTGTGTGTGTGTGTGTGTGTGTGTGTGTGTGTGTGTGTGTGTGTGTGTTATGTGTGTGTGTCCATACCTGTGTATTATAGCTCTTCACTTCACTTTATAAAACCCATCGGCCTTGGAGGCGTGGTCATCCTGATGTGAGCGTAGAGAGAGTAGTGTGGTGCAGTTACACGGCTCTTTAAGAGGGCAGTCATGGCCAGGTTGCTCCTCTATACACTCCCCAGTCATCTACATTAAACCCAGGAAAGGATCAGGTGAGATGCTTTATACAGGGTCAGCTAGTGACCAAGGGCACACTACATCGACCCTCTCGATCAATGGCTGATGGATGGAATGGATCGAATGAACCAGGGCCTGTATTCATAAAGCATCTCAGACACAGGAGGTTGGTGGCACCTTAATTAGGGAGGACGGGCTCCAGGTAATGACTGGAGCAGAATAACTGTAATGGTATCAAATATATCAAACACATGGTTTGATGCCATTCCATTCACTCTGTTCCATACCCTCAGCAGCCTCCACTGGTCTCAGAGTAGGGTTTCTAGGGTCAGTTTAGTCTTTTAGATCGTCATGAATAACATTACATGGAGAAGGGGGACCTGATCCTAGATCAGCGCTAGCATCAACAACCCCCCTTTCCATGTAATCATTACGATCTAAAAGGATCCAGGATCAGAAATCTCTTATTTTATATCTATTTTGTTATTGTATACAAGGCAGAACGGATCCCTGAAATAGCGACATGTATAAAGGCGTATACAGTGTTTCCCTTACTGTTGTACAGGCGGGCTTGCCTAAAAAGAGTTTGGTTTCTATTGTTTTCAACTGACAATGTTGTTGCCAGAGGGCCTGGATGTTGCCTTGGGAGCATCTCGCCTCACGCAGCCTTCTGGGTACAGACTTCTAGTGTCATCCTCCTCTTCATTCAGTACAGCTGTATACTCTTCATGTGAATCCATTCAACACAGTTTGATGGCAGAGGTATTTGATCGCTGGTCTCTCATCAGCCAATCAAATCTCACCGATTCTCTAACTCTCGCCTCATTGGCCGACAGCCGCATGGACGTCACAACGGGCTGCCGGCCGTAACACTTACATCCTCTTTATTAAACTGTCGAGCAACTCCGTAGCAGTGACTGTATTATACGTCATAGCAATAATCCTTTAAGACGATAGCCTATAGGGCCCTGTGGGCTAGCTAGCGTAGCGGTAAGTAAATGTGTGGATTAGCAGAGAGATGGACAGAAAGGCTAGCGTAGCGGTAGCGTTAGCAAACAGCGCAGTATGTAAATGTGTGGATTAGCAGAGAGACAGACAGACAGGCTAGCGTAGCGGTATCGTTAGCATACAGTGCAGTAAGTAGTTGTGTGGATTAGTGGAGAGAGAGAGAGACAGACGTGTATGATGGAGAGCTAATGGGCGGTTTCCAGTCACCTATGAACTGCTTTTATGCAAATGTTGCAGGCTCATTTGCATATTGTCAGGGCAGATTAAGTTCTGGGGAGAGAAAGGGACCGATGGGCCTGGATTGGACTGGAGGAGTGAAGTGGAGAGTGGAGGGGAGTGGAGTGGAGGAAGGGACTGAGGGAGGAAGGGATTGATGGGCATGGATTGGACTGGAGGAGTGAAGTGGAGTGGAGTGGAGTGGAGGGGAGTGGAGGGAGGGACTGAGGGAGGAAGGGATTGATAGAGGGAGGGAAGGAGGGACTGATGTAGGGAGAGGGAGGGAGGGAGGGAGGGAGGGAGGGAGGGAGGGAGGGAGGGGTATGTTTTAGGGTTCATATTCTTATACCTTCTCCGTCCGCCTCCCAAATGCACCCTATTCCTAACATACTTGCTATATAGGGAATAGGATGCCTTTTGTGCCCATTCCTCTGTCTGTAATAGATATTATATCTGGTGTTGGTTGGGAAGTCTCTTTTTAATTCCTCCTGATTTCTCTCCGTCTAAAACCACAAGACACCAGGTAGTTGCTGCACACACACACACACACACACATTTTAACACAGACAGCACACACTGTTCTCTCTGTTCTTCTCACCAAGCACGAACACTATGAAACAGGAGCTCTCCTACCGCATTAAAGCAAATTGCTCTCTCTTTCTCTCCTCTCCTCTCCTCTCCTCTCTCTCTCTCTCTCTCTCTCTCTCTCTCTCTCTCTTTCTCTCCTCTCTCTCTCTCTCTCTCTCTCTCTCTCTCTCTCTCTCTCTCTCTCTCTCTCTCTCTCTTTCTCTCCTCTCTCTCTCTCTCTCTCTCTCTTTCTCTCCTCTCTCTCTCTCTCTCTCTCTCTCTCTCTCTCTCGCTCGCTCTCTCTCTCTCTCTCTCTCTCTCTCTCTTTTTTCTCTCTCTCTCTCTCTCTCTCTCTCGCTCTCTCTCTCTCTCTCTCTCTCTCTCTCTCTCTCTCTCTCTCTCTCTCTCTCTCTCTCTCTCTCTCTCTCTCTCTCTCTCTCTGACACACACACACAACTACCCCCCCTTACACACACACAGGCGCACACACACAGAATGCATGACACGCATTAATCATTTCAGAGTGGCATTCTCATTTCACCCCTTACCTCTGAGTGAACTGAAAAAATGTGCATTTTTGACTGACCGGCTGTGGCCTTTCTCTCTGCTCTGCGTCGGGGGTTAATTCAGTATTACACGCTTTACATATTTCACTCCCTCGTCTCTCACTCATTAATTGTTCGGTAGAACGGAAACATAGGAATGAATCAAATTCATGTCTCTACCTTTTATAGTCGTTTAATATAAGTGTATTCATTAGGACGTGTACTTAACAGGCGATCGAGGTGAATCGCTGCTAATTAGCTGGACCAGGAGTTTTTTCTCTATTTTTTTGATTCGGTATCACTTTTTGTACTTTTGGGCCGAGGTCGTTTGTCCCCTCCCCCCCTTTCTTTCTCTTCCCCCTTTCTCTTTAAAAGTACCCGATTTTGCAGTTAAAGTAAATGAAACATGTAATGACTTGATGGAGTCTATTTGAGGCTAATGATGTATGTTATGGTTTAACAGAGATAGTGTTAGATGGCACCCTCTAAAATACAAATTAACATAGACTACATCCCAAATGGCACCTGACACCCTATTTAGTGCACTACCTTTGACCAGAGGCCTATGGGCTCTAGTCAAAAGTAGGGCACTCATGGGAATAGTGTGCCATTTGAGAAGCAGACAAGCCTACGCAGCAGGATAGCCAAGCCAATAGTTAAAGAGACTCTTTCAGAAGTTTGGACACAATTTGCTAGACGGGGATCCCAGGAAGACTTGGATAAAGTGAGTTCCTTTTGATTAACCCCAGACCCTGTCCCTAGAACACCCCATTGCAACGTTTGCATGTTGGTCCCACTTAACACCAAATCCTTTCTCCTACATCACATATGAACAACTAAAAAGTAGATGGATTGTGTCTATTGTCCTCTGTGGATTGTGTCCATTGTCCCAAATGGCACCATATTCCCTTTGTAGTGCACTACTTCTAGCAGGGCTCATAGGGATCAGATCAAAATTAGTGCACTACATTGTGAATAGAGTGTCATTTGGGACGCACCCATTATTTAGATCCGTGGCTGTTCGTCAGTGAATTGTGGGCATTGGTCCCTTGTGTCATCCCTCACCTCCTTTTTCTCTGTCCTTATATATCCCGTCATCCCTCCAGCCTGTGACCCTGTGATGGGGTTGTCATGGAGAGCGCTCCCTCTGCACTGCGATTGGCCCAGGGCTGTTGCCGTGGACGCGGCCCCACTAATAACGAGATAATTGCGTTGTTGTCTCCCTCAACAGGTCCACAGTGGGATACCTGAGCTAGAGAGAGAGAGAGAGAGAGAGAGAGAATGAGCTAACATTGGCTCCATAGTCAGATGAGCATTGATCAAGCTGTTGGAAGTCGACACGTAGCTTACGTCCCAAATTACACCCTTTTCTCAACATAGTGCACTACTTTTGACCGGAGCCCTATGGGCCCTGTTTAGAAGTTGTGCACTATATAGGGAATAGGGGGCCATTTGGGACGAAGCCATAGAGTTTACAGAGGTCCAGACTAAACTAAAGCCTCATCCAAAGAACTACAGAGGAACAGGTCCAGTCGATATCCTCTCCCCTCGCTATACCCCCTTACCCCTCTACCACCCTACCCCCGGTCACAGAGGAACCCCTCGAGACTCCAACCCCACTCAGAGTCAAGGGAATTAGGAGAGATCTTCCCCACACATCCCCCTTCCCTCCAAAGCCACAGTGCAGTAGAATGATGCTCCTGAAGCAAAGTTCAAAGTTGGCTCTTTGAGAAAGTTTTTCTGAAGTGAACTTGGCTCTTTGGGAAAGTTTCTCTGAAGTGAACTTAGCTCTTTAAGAAAGTTTCTCTGAAGTGAACTTGGCTCTTTGGGAAAGTTTCTCTGAAGTGAACTTGGCTCTTTGGGAAAGTTTCTCGGAAGTTAACTAGGCTCTTTGGTAAAGTTTCTCAGAAGTTTGACTGAAAGTAGGGAAAAGTTTATTTGAGGTTTGGCTCGAAACGGAAGTTGGTTCTGTGGGAAGATTGACGATTCGCTTCACTTTTATGCCCATTTTAATAATAATGTCCATCGGATTAGGTGGGTGGGAAGTTAATGAAAATCCTTGGCTAAGGTCAACACGGCCTGCGCTGTCTTTCTTTAGTATGTGGGCTATGTACAGGAACAACCATATGGGTCTTTTATGACAAAAACCAAAGCGCCTTTTATTCATTATCAGGCAGATTTACAAGGACATTGAGCAACAAGGACATTCTCCACTATCCTCTTCCATCAACGATTAATTAGTTACACTGGAAGAGGTATTACAGGCACAGGAAACAGGGTTGGGTTAAGGAAATAATTTGGTGTGTGTGCATGCATTGCGTGTACCAGCCTCTATATATAGTTGTGTGTCTGTGAGTCATTGTGAACCCACCCAGAGGTTATGCTGCTCTTTGGCCTGGTTGCTGACATGTTGATTTTGCATCAGGCTGGACCCCCAGGCCTCTTATAGCAGATGGAGAGCCGGGTGCGAGCCTCTCGCTCATCTCAGCTTGGTTCTGTTGGATCAGCAAACAGCCCGGACAATAGACTAACAATGCATACGTCATCACAATAGGATTCCGTCAACCCTACACATTGATCTAGGACCAGTTTTGCATTCCTACTCCCTAGTAGGTAAAGTAACTGTCCAGTGAAAATCTCACTGTTAACTCATACCCAAATAATGTTGTTGACTTGTACTATAGTTGTATTTGTGGCCAAAGCATACATTAGAAGAAAAAACACCACTTAAAAACCACTTTAAAAAAGCTCAGTTGCTGAACTGGCCAATCAGCTGTTTACTTGTCATTAATATTTTTTATGACCTGTATACGCTCACACCATTCTGTTGTTGGGGTACGCTCACACCATTCAAACACATAAAAGCTGCTTTTTAACGTACTTAATAATTTTGGAAGGAAAACTATTTCACTCATATTGTAATTAATTATAAGTCATATTTCATAGAAATCTGGAAACACTGGACAGTTACTTTAAGGTTTGGATGTGGAGAGAGGAAACTGATCCCAGATCTGTCAGTAGCTGAGTGTAGATGCGGTGAGGAAATCAAGCGCAGGAAACACGGGCGTTCGTCAACAGACTTTAGTTAACAAAATGCAGGACCAAACAGGCGAACAGCCAACCCAACCGGGAGGCAAAATACAAATTACGCACAACACACACAGTGCGTAAAATGAAGATAGCGCACACAGTGCGGACTCTCGGAAAACAACAAACACGAGAGTAATACAAAAAGAGCAACAGCTTGACAATAAACAATACCACATAACACCTGCCCCCACACACGAAAACTAAATAGGCAACCAAATCAAACACTAACAAGGGACAGGTGTACAAACAGACAAAACCAAACAAACATGAAACATCGAACGGTGGCAGCTAGTACTCCGGGGACGACGACCGCCGAAGCCTGCCCGAACAAGGAGGAGGAGCAGCCTCGGCCGAAACCGTGACAGTACCCCCCCCCCTTGACGCGCGGCTCCAGCCGTGCGCCGATCCCGGCCTCGGGGACGACCAGGACGACGCGGAGCAGGGCGCGTAGGATGACCCCGATGGAACTCGGTCCGCAGGGACAGGTCTAATATGTCCCTCCTCGGCACCCAGCACCGCTCCTCCGGGCCGTACCCCTCCCACTCCACGAGATATTGGAGACCCCCATCCAGCGTCTCGAATCAAGGATGGACCTCACAGTGTACGCGGAGCCCCTCGATGTCCAACGGGGGCGGAGGAGTCTCTTCTATCTCATAGTCCTGGAGTGGACCAGCTACCACCGGCCTGAGGAGAGACACATGGAACGAGGGGTTAATATTCCTGTAATCAATAGGCAGTTCTAACCTGTAACACACCTCGTTCAACCTCCTCAGGACTTTGAATGGCCCCACAAACCGCCGACCCAGCTTCCGGCAGGGCAGGCGGAGGGGCAGGTTTCTGGTCGAGAGCCAGACTCGATCTCCAGGTGCGTACACAGGCCCCTCACTGCGGTGGAGATCGGCGCTCGTCTTATGCCGACGGATGGCCCGCTGCAGATGAACGTGGGCAGCGTTCCATGTCTCCTCCGAGCGCCGCACCCACTCATCCACCGCAGGGGCCTCGATCTGGCTCTCGTGCCAAGGTGCCAGAACCGGCTGGTACCCTAACACACACTGGAAAGGGGTTAGTTGGGTGGAGGAGTGGCGGAGAGAGTTCTGTGCCATCTCGGCCCACGAAACGTATCTCGCCCACTCCTCCGGCCGGCCCTGGCAATAAGACCTCAGAAACCTACCCACATCCTGGTTGACACGTTCAACCTGCCCATAACTCTCCGGGTGGTAACCCGAGGTAAGGCTCACAGAAACCCCCAACCGTTCCATAAACGCTCTCCACACTCTGGAGGTGAACTGGGGGCCTCGATCAGACACTATATCCTCGGGTACCCCGTAATGCCGGAAGACATGGGTAAACAGAGCCTCAGCGGTATGTAGGGCAGTAGGGAGACCCGGCATGGGAAGGAGACGACAGGCCTTCGAGAACCGATCCACAACGACCAGGATGGTAGTATTCCCCTGTGAGGGGGGAAGGTCTGTAACAAAATCCACCGAGAGGTGGGACCAGGGTCGTTGTGGAACGGGCAGGGGTTGTAGCTTACCCCTGGGCAAATGTCTGGGCGCCTTACACTGGGCACACACCGAACAGGAGGAGACATAAATCCTCACATCCCTGGCTAACGTTGGCCACCAGTACTTAGTGCTAAGGCAGTGAACTGTCCGGCCGATACCTGGATGTCCAGAGGAGGGGGACGTATGAGCCCAATAAATGAGGCGATCGCGTACCTCGAGCGGAACGTACGTCCGACCCACTGGACACTGTGGAGGACTTGGGTCGGTGCGTAACGCCCGCTCGATCTCTGCATCGACCTCCCATACCACCGGTGCAACCAGACAAGACTTTGGTAGTATGGGAGTGGGCTCAACGGACCTCTCCTCCGTGTCATACCGCCGAGACAGGGCATCTGCCTTCCCGTTCTGGGACCCAGGGATGTAAGTGATTTTAAACACAAACCGGGCTAGAAACATAGTCCAGCGGGCCTGGCGAGGATTTAGTCTCCTAGCTGCCCGGATGTATTCCAGGTTACGGTGGTCAGTCAAAATGAGGAAAGGGTGTTGAGCCCCCTCAAGCCAATGCCTCCACACCTTTAGGGCCTGTACCACGGCTAACAGCTCCCTGTCCCCTACGTCATAATTCCGCTCCGCCGGACTGAGCTTCTTAGAATAAAAAGCACAGGGGCGGAGTTTAGGTGGTGTGCCAGACCGTTGTGAGAGAACGGCCCCAATACCGGCCTCGGACGCGTCTACCTCTACCTGGAATGGTAAAGCGGGATCCGGATGCGCCAACACCGGCGCCGAGGTAAACAGGTCCTTCAGTCTCCCAAAAGCCCTGTCCGCCTCAGCTGACCACCGCAAGCGCACGGACCCCCCTTCAACAGAGACGTTATGGGAGCTGCCACCTGTCCAAAACCCCGGATAAACCTCCGGTAGTAATTCGCAAAACCCAAGAACTGTTGCACCTCTTTCACAGTGGTTGGGGTTTGCCAATCTACGCACAGCTGACACCCGGTCAACCTCCATCTTCACCCCTGACGCAGACAACTGATAACCCAAAAAGGAGACCGACTTCTGAAAGAACAGACATTTCTCTGCCTTGACATATAGGTCATGCTCCAACAGCCTCCTCAACACTCGGCGCACCAGGGCTACATGCTCTGCTCGGGTAGAACTGTACACCAGAATATCGTCTATGTACACGACTACTCCCTGCCCCTGCATGTCCCGGAAAATCTCATCGACGAAGGATTGGAAGACTGAGGGAGCATTCATTAACCCATATGGCATGACGAGATACTCGTAATGACCGGAGGTCGTGCTAAACGCTGTCTTCCATTCATCGCCCTCTCTAATGCGCACCAAGTTATATGCGCTCCTGAGATCCAATTTTGTGAAGAACTGAGCACCGTGTAATGATTCCGTCATAGTCGCAATCAGAGGAAGTGGATAGCTGTACTTCACCGTAATCTGATTGAGACCGCGGTAATCAATACACGGGCGCAGACCTCCATCCTTTTTCTTCACAAAAAAGAAGCTTGAGGAAGCGGGTGAAGTGGAGGCCCGTATGTATCCCTGTCTCAGAGACTCGGCGATGTAAGTTTCCATCTTCCTCTCCTCTTGAGACAAGGGATACACATGGCTCCGCGGGAGGGCTGCTCCTAACTGGAGATCTATCGCACAATCCCCCCGTCTATGAGGCGGCAGCTGCGCCGCCCTAGTCTTACTAAACACCAGTGTCAAATCCTCATACTCGGGGGGAATATGCAGTGCAGGCATTAGATTCGGACTTTCCACCGAGGTCGCCCCTATGGAAACACCCAGACACAGCCCCTCACATTGAGCAGACCACCCTTTAAGAGCTTTCTCTCGCCACGAAATAGTAGGGTCATGGGTAATCAACCAGGGACCCCCAGCACCACCGGATACGCAGGAGAGTCAATCAGATAGAGCTGAATCGTCTCCTCATGACCCCCCTGCGCCTCCATCTTAAGGGGCGCTGTCAATCAATCAATCAATTTTATTTTATATAGCCCTTCTTACATCAGCTAATATCTCGAAGTGCTGTACAGAAACCCAGCCTAAAACCCCAAACAGCTAGTAATGCAGGTGTAGAAGCACGGTGGCTAGGAAAAACTCCCTAGAAAGGCAAAACCTAGGAAGAAACCTAGAGAGGAACCAGGCTATGAGGGGTGGCCAGTCCTCTTCTGGCTGTGCCGGGTGGAGATTATAACAGAACCATGCCAAGATGTTCAAAAATGTTCATAAGTGACAAGCATGGTCAAATAATAATCAGGAATAAATCTCAGTTGGCTTTTCATAGCCGATCATTAGAGTTTAAAACAGCAGGTCTGGGACAGGTAGGGGTTCCATAACCGCAGGCAGAACAGTTTAAACTGGAATAGCAGCAAGGCCAGGCGGACTGGGGACAGCAAGGAGTCACCACGGCCGGTAGTCCCGACGTATGGTCCTAGGGCTCAGGTCTCTCAGTTGGCTTTTCATAGCCGATCATTTAGAGTTGAAAACAGCAGGTCTGGGACAGGTAGGGGTTTCGTAGCCGCAGGCAGAACAGTTGAAACTGGAATAGCAGCAAGGCCAGGCGGACTGGGGACAGCAAGGTGTCATCATGCCCGGTAGTCCTGACGTATGGTCCTAGGGCTCAGGTTCTCAGAGAGAAAGAGAGAACGAGAGAATTAGAGAGAGCATACTTAAATTCACACAGGACACTGGATAAGACAGGAGAAGTACTCCAGGTATAACCAACTAACCCCAGCCCCCCGACACATAAACTACTGCAGCATAAATACTGGAGGCTGAGACAGGAGCGGTCCGGAGACACTGTGGCCCCATCCGAAGAAACCCCGGACAGGGCCAAACAGGAAGGATATAACCCCACCCACTCCGCCAAAGCACAGCCCCCGCACCACTAGAGGGATATCCCCAACCACCAACTTACAATCCTGAGACAAGGCCGAGTATAGCCCACAGAGGTCTCCACCACAGCACAAACCAAGGGGGGCGCCAACCCAGACAGGAAGATCACGTCAGTAACTCAACCCACTCAAGTGACGCACCCCTCCCAGGGACGGCATGAAAGAGCACCAGCAAGCCAGTGACTCAGCCCCTGCAACAGGGTTAGAGGCAGAGAACCCCAGTGGAGAGGGGAACCGGCCTGGCAGAGACAGCAAGGGCTGTTCGTTGCTCCAGCCTTTCCGTTCACCTTCACACTCCTGGGCCAGACTACACTCAATCATATGACCTACTGAAGAGATAAGTCTTCAGTAAAGACTTAAAGGTTGAGACCGAGTCTGCGTCTCTCACATGGGTAGGCAGACTGTTCCATAAAAATGGAGATCTATAGGAGAAAGCCCTGCCTCCCGCTGTTTGCTTAGAAATTCTAGGGACAATTAGGAGGCCTGCGTCTTGTGACCGTAGCGTACGTATTGGTATGTACGGCAGGACCAACTCGGAAAGATAGGTAGGAGCAAGCCCATGTAACGCTTTATAGGTTAACAGTAAAACCTTGAAATCAGCCCTTGCCTTAACAGGAAGCCAGTGTAGGGAAGCTAGCACTGGAGTAATATGATCAAATTTCTTGGTTCTAGTCAGGATTCTAGCAGCCGTATTTAGCACTAACTGAAGTTTATTTAGTGCTTTATCCGGGTAGCCGGAAAATAGAGCATTGCAGTAGTCCAATCTAGAAGTAACAAATGCATGGATCAATTTTTCTGCATCATTTTTGGACAGAAAATTTCTGATTTTTGCAATGTTACGTAGATGGAAAAAAGCTGTCCTTGAAACAGTCTTGATATGTTCGTCAAAAGAGAGATCAGGGTCAAGAGTAACGCCTAGGTCCTTCACAGTTTTATTTGAGACGACTTTACAACCATCAAGATTAATTGTCAGATTTAACAGAAGATCTCTTTGTTTCTTGGGACCTAGAACAAGCATCTCTGTTTTGTCCGAGTTTAAAAGTAAAAAGTTTTCAGCCATCCACTTCCTTATGTCTGAAACACAGGCTTCTAGCGAGGGCAATTTTGGGGCTTCACCATGCTTCATTGAAATGTACAGCTGTGTGTCATCCGCATAGCAGTGAAAGTTAACATTATGTTTTCGAATAACATCCCCAAGAGGTAAAATATATAGTGAAAACAATAGTGGTCCTAAAACGGAACCTTGAGGAACACCGAAATGTACAGTTGATTTGTCGGAGGACAGACCATTCACAGAGACAAACTGATATCTTTCCGACAGGTAGGATCTAAACCAGGCCAGAACTTGTCCGTGTAGACCAATTTGGGTTTCCAGTCTCTCCAAAAGAATGTGGTGATCGATGGTGTCAAAGGCAGCACTAAGGTCTAGTAGCACGAGGACAGATGCAGAGCCTCGGTCTGACGCCATTAAAAGGTCATTTACCACCTTCACAAGTGCAGTCTCAGTGCTATGATGGGGTCTAAAACCAGACTGAAGCATTTCGTATACATTGTTTGTCTTCAGAAAGGCAGTGAGTTGCTGCGCAACAGCTTTTTCTAAAATTTTTGAGAGGAATGGAAGATTCGATATAGGCCGATAGTTTTTTATATTTTCCGGGTCAAGGTTTGGCTTTTTCAAGAGAGGCTTTATCACTGCCACTTTTAGTGAGTTTGGTACACATCCGGTGGATAGAGAGCTGTTTATTATGTTCAACATAGGAGGGCCAAGCACAGGAAGCAGCTCCTTCAGCAGTTTAGTAGGAATAGGATCCAGTATGCAGCTTGAAGGTTTAGAGGCCATGATTATTTTCATCATTGTGTCAAGAGATATAGTACTAAAACACTTAAGTGTCTCTCCCGATCCCAGGCCCTCGCAGAGCTGTGCAGATCCAGGACAGCTAAGCCCTGGAGGAATACGCAGATTCAAAGAGGAGTCCGTAATTTGCTTTCTAATGGTCATGATCTTTTCCTCAAAGAAGTTCATGAATTTATCACTGCTGAAGTGAAAACCATCCTCTCTTGGGGAATGCTGCTTTTTAGTTAGCTTTGCAACAGTATCAAAAAGAAATTTTGGATTGTTCTTATTTTCCTCGATTAATTTGGAAAAGTAGGATGATCGAGCAGCAGTGAGGGCTCTTCGGTACTGCACGGTACTGTCTTTCCAAGCTAGTCGGAAGACTTCCAGTTTGGTGTGGCGCCATTTCCGTTCCAATTTCCTGGAAGCTTGCTTCAAAGCTCGGGTATTTTCTGTATACCAGGGAGCTAGTTTCTTATGACAAATGTTTTTCGTTTTTAGGGGTGCAACTGCATCTAGGGTATTGCGCAAGGTTAAATTGAGTTCCTCAGTTAAGTGGTTAACTGATTTTTGTCCTCTGACGTCCTTGGGTAGGCAGAAGGAGTCTGGAAGGGCATCAATGAATTTTTGTGTTGTCTGAGAATTTATAGCACGACTTTTGATGCTCCTTGGTTGGGGTCTGAGCAGATTATTTGTTGCGATTGCAAACGTAATAAAATGGTGGTCCGATAGTCCAGGATTTTGTGGAAAAACATTAAGATCTACAACATTTATTCCATGGGACAAAACTAGGTCCAGAGTATGACTGTGGCAGTGAGTAGGTCCAGAGACATGTTGGACAAAACCCACTGAGTCGATAATGGCTCCGAAAGACTTTTGGAGTGGGTCTGTGGACTTCTCCATGTGAATATTAAAATCACCAAAAATTAGAATATGATCTGCTATGACTACAAGGTCTGATAGGAATTCAGGAAACTCAGAGAGGAACGCTGTATATGGCCCAGGAGGCCTGTAAACAGTAGCTATAAAAAGTGATTGAGTAGGCTGCATAGATTTCATGACTAGAAGCTCGAAAGATGAAAACGTCATTTTTTTTTGTAAATTGAAATTTGCTATCGTAAATGTTAGCAACACCTCCGCCTTTGCGGGATGCACGGGGAATATGGTCACTAGTGTAACCAGGAGGTGAGGCCTCATTTAACACAGCAAATTCATCAGGCTTAAGCCATGTTTCAGTCAGGCCAATCACATCAAGATTATGATCAGTGATTAGTTCATTGACTATGACTGCCTTTGAAGTGAGGGATCTAACATTAAGTAACCCTATTTTGAGATGTGAGGTATCACGATCTCTTTCAATAATGGCAGGAATGGAGGAGGTCTTTATCCTAATAAGATTGCTAGGGTGAACACCACCATGTTTAGTTTTGCCCAACCTAGGTCGAGGCACAGACACAGTCTCAATGGGTATGGCTGAGCTGACTACACTGACTATGCTATTGGCAGACTCCACTAAGCTGGCAGGTTGGCTAACAGCCTGCTGCCTGGCCTGCACCCTATTTCACTGTGGGGCTAGAGGAGTTAGAGCCCTATCTATGTTGGTAGATAAGAGGAGAGCACCCCTCCAGCTAGGATGGAGTCCGTCACTCCTCAGCAGGTCAGGCTTGATCCTGTTTGTGGGTGAGTCCCAGAAAGAGGGCCAATTATCCACAAATGTTATCTTTTGGGAGGGGCAGAAAACAGTTTTCAACCAGCGATTGAGTGCTGAGACTCTGCTGTAGAGCTCGTCACTTCCCCTAACTGGGAGGGGGCCAGAGACAATTACTCGATGCCGACACATCTTTCTAGCTGATTTACACGCTGAAGCTATGTTGCACTTGGTGACCTCTGACTGTTTCATCCTAACATCGTTGGTGCCGACGTGGATAACAATATCTCTATACTCTCTACACTCGCCAGTTTTAGCTTTAGCCAGCACCATCTTTAGATTAGCCTTAACGTCGGTAGCCCTGCCCCCTGGTAAACAGTGTATGATCGCTGGGTGATTCGTTTTAAGTCTAATACTGCGGGTAATGGAGTCGCCAATGACTAGGGTTTTCAATTTGTCAGAGCTAATGGTGGGAGCCTTCGGAGTCTCAGACCCCGTAACGGGAGGAGTAGAGACTAGAGAAGACTCAGACTCAGACTCCGACTCGCTACATAATGGGGAAAACCGGTTGAAGGTTTCTGTCGGCTGAATGAGCGACACCGGTTGAGCATTCCAACAGTATTTCCCTCCAGAAGCCATGAGAAAGTTGTCCGGCTGCGGGGACTGTGCGGGGGATTTATACTAACGTTACTGTCTGTACTTGCTGGTGGCACAGACGCTGTTTCTTCCTTTCCTACACTGATATTACTCTTGCCTAACGATTGCGTCTGAAGCTGGGCTTGTAGCACAGCTATTCTCGCCGTAAGGCGAGAATTCTCCTGTATATTATGAGTACAGCGACTGCAATTAGAAGACATCATGTTAATGTTACTACTTAGCTTCGGCTGTTGAAGATGTTGATGAACCATGTCCAGATGAAGCGTCCGGAGTGAAAAAAGTTGAATAAGGGAAAAAAGTTGCGATGGAAAAAAGGAAAATAACGTAAAGTTGGCAGCTAAAACGCACAGGAAAGTGACTCTTCTGTCTCGGGATAAACGTCCGGGGTGAAAAAGTTTAACGAAAAAAGATGAGTGAGGACAAAACTAAAAAGTTGGTAAATTTGTTGAACACAGAGATTAATTAAACGTTTATTAAAAGTAAAACGTGAATAGTTTGGCAGGTAGCCAAGTAGCAACAAACAGCAGAGCAGCACGGAGACAATGCGGAAGCGAGACGGCTGTGACCTCCCTAATCAACCCAGATCCTAACGGACGGCTATCTAGGACATGTACAGGGAAAGGCTTATCAACGGGAAGGAGAGGAATCCCTAATTCTACACAGAACTGGCGATCTACAAAGTTCCCAGCTGCGCCTGAATCGACTAGCGCCTTATGCTGGGAACGAGGTGCTACCTGTGGAAAACAAACAGGCAAGGTTATGTGAACGACAGAAAGCTCTGGGTAAGTAGGGTGCCTACTCACCTGGGAGGACTCCCCAATGCGTGGCCTGCCTTCACCTCCACCGGGGGACCTTCCCCAACACCTAGCCGCGGTGTGCCCTCCACGGCCACAGTTGGTGCAGGGGACGGCCCCCCTCGGGTTCCTACTCCTCCTTTCTCTAGCGCCAGCACCTCCGAGCTCCATAGGGCTCGGCTCGGAGGTGCTGGAGGGTGAAATGGGCGACCCCCATCCGGGACGTCCACGGGTGGCGAGCAGGGTGTCCAACCGAATGGCCATGTCGACTAGTTGGTCAAACGTCAACATGGTATCCCTGCACGCCAACTCTCTTTGGACGTCCTCCCGGAGGCTACAACGGAAGTGGTCTATGAGGGCCCGCTCATTCCACCCTGCATCTGCCGCTAGAGTCCGGAACTCCAGGGCAAAATCCTGTGCGCTCCTCATCCCCTGTCGGAGGAAGAACAGACGCTCCCCCGCCGCCTTCCCTTCTGGTGGATGGTCGAACACGGCCCGGAAGCGGCGGGAGAACTCCGCATAGGTGATGGTAGCGGCGTCCATTCTCCTCCATTCAGCGTTGGCCCACTCCAACGCCTTGCCGGTGAGACAGGAGATGAGGGCGGAGACGCTCGTGTCCCGAGGGCGCCGGGTGTACGGTGGCGAGGTAGAGCTCCACCTGTAGCAGGAACCCTTGACACCCGGCAGCGGAGCCGTCGTACGCCCTCGGGAGCGAGAGCCGAATCCCACTGGGTTCCGGAATGTGGACTGGAGGACTGACCGATGGGGATGGTCCGGTAGGTGGGGGCGTGGGTACCCCGCTGCTTTCCCATCGGTGGAGAGTGTTCATCACCCGATCCAAGGCGTGACCGATCTGGTTAATCCGGTCCTCCTGTCCACGAAGACGGTCCTCCATGACCTCTGTCGGCGCGGGTGCTCCTGCTGACTCCATGATGTGATGTGGTATACTGTCAGTTGCTGAGTGTAGATGCGGTGAGGAAATCAAGCGCAGGAAACACGGGCGTTCGTCAACAGACTTTAGTTAACAAAATGCAGCACCAAACAGGCGAACAGCCAACCCAACCGGGAGGCAAAATACAAATTACGCACAACACACACAGTGCGTAAAATGAAGATAGCGCACACAGTGCGGACTCTCGGAAAACAACAAACACGAGAGTAATACAAAAAGAGCAACAGCTTGACAATAAACAATACCACATAACACCTGCCCCCACACACGAAAACTAAATAGGCAACCAAATCAAACACTAACAAGGGACAGGTGTACAAACAGACAAAACCAAACAAACATGAAACATCGAACGGTGGCAGCTAGTACTCCTGGGACGACGACAGCCGAAGCCTGCCCGAACAAGGAGGAGGAGCAGCCTCGGCCGAAACCGTGACAAGATCTGTATGTACAGCCAACTTCCACCCGGCGATAGCTCATCAGAGGGCCTTCCTACTGTACAGGAACCCCTCTTCTGGAAAGGGGAATTTATAGACAGAGGGGGAGATATTAGATGAGTGAAGCAGACTGTCTGTGTTCTAAAATGGTCCGTTTGTATGTGTCTGGTCCACCCCAGATAAATGGGTTTACAGGACAGTGTGTAGCCAGCTGGGAGTTTTCCAGTCTCCTCAAGCATGTATTGGATCAAGCTGCAGCAAATGGAGGGCAGTGTTTATCATTGTTCATTTGATGTTTGGTTATACACTTCTTCAGGGGGGAATTGGAAATTAGCTAAACTAAAACACAGTGTATTTATGTGTGTGTGTACATGTGTTTGTAGTTAATCAGTGTGTGTATCTGTGTATCTGTTTATGTTTTCTTTCGTCTCAAACACGTCTCAAACCAAAACACCCTCTGGCCATTTCTCCTAGTCTTTACTCAAACTGGAACATTTGGCGCGGGCTCCGAAAACCTGAAATTATCAAACTATCTCACCATCGAAACATGCCTTCTGTTCTCTACGCGGCCACAACAGCTGTCGACACCCTACAGACGTAACAGCGGCAACGGGGACGGTTTGGGGGCCTGCAGGGGCCCAGGCATATTGATGCCCGTCTGCCAGGTAAAAAAATATCTAAATGGTGCTTATTGAGCGATCAGCCTTCCAGGAGAGATGTGGTGACTGAGAGAAGCCAACTCCGGCTTAGTGTCTGATCAGCTGGCCTCTCCTTTTACTTCCAACCAAAACACCATTATCTTCTTCAGGCATTTTTTATTTTTTACACTCACCAGCTTGGACTTTCAGGGGCTTTTGTTAGATTTACTGGCAACACCTGGATCTGCGAGTCGGATCGAAATGGATTGGCCTCTTTAGGCTTCATTTTACACAGGCAATCCAATTCTGTTATTTTTTCACTAATTGGTCTTTTGACCAATCAGATCAGCTCCTTTGCCCATAATTGGGCAAAAGATCAGAATTGGGCTGCCTGTGTAAACGCAGCCATCGTCACCCTATAGTACACTGCTCAAAAAAATAAAGGTAACACTAAAATAACACATCCTAGATCTGAATGAATGAAATAATCTTATTAAATACTTTTTTCTTTACATAGTTGAATGTGCTGACAACAAAATCACACAAAAATTATCAATGGAAATCAAATTTATCAACCCATGGAGGTCTGGATTTGGAGTCACCCTCAAAATTAAAGTGGAAAACCACACTACAGGCTGATCCAACTTTGATGTAATGTCCTTAAAACAAGTCAAAATGAGGCTCAGTAGTGTGTGTGGCCTCCACGTGCCTATATGACCTCCCTACAATGCCTGGGCATGCTCCTGATGAGGTGGCGGATGGTCTCCTGAGGGATCTCCTCCCAGACCTGGACTAAAGCATCCGCCAACTCCTGGACAGTCTGTGGTGCAACGTGGTGTTGGTGGATGGAGTGAGACATGATGTCCCAGATGTGCTCAATTGGATTCAGGTCTGGGGAACGGGCGGTCCATAGCATCAATGCCTTCTTCTTGCAGGAACTGCTGACACACTCCAGCCACATGAGGTCTAGCATTGTCTTGCATTAGTAGGAACCCAGGGCCAACCGCACCAGCATATGGTCTCACAAGGGGTCTGAGGATCTCATCTCGGTACCTAATGGCAGTCAGGCTACCTCTGGCGAGCACATGGAGGGCTGTGCGGCCCCCCAAAGAAATGCCACCCCACACCATGACTGACCCACCGCCAAACCGGTCATGCTGGAGGATGTTGCAGGCAGCAGAACGTTCTCCACGGCGTCTCCAGACTCTGTCACGTCTGTCACATGTGCTCAGTGTGAACCTGCTTTCATCTGTGAAGAGCACAGGGCGCCAGTGGCGAATTTGCCAATCTTGGTGTTCTCTGGCAAATGCCAAACGTCCTGCATGGTGTTGGGCTGTAAGCACAACCCCCACCTGTGGACGTCGGGCCCTCATACCACCCTCATGGAGTCTGTTTCTGACCGTTTGAGCAGACACATGCACATTTGTGGCCTGCTGGAGGTCATTTTGCAGGGCTCTGGCAGTGCTCCTCCTGCTCCTCCTTGCACAAAGGCGGAGATAGCGGTTGTTGCCCTCCTACGGCCTCCTCCACGTCTCCTGATGTACTGGCCTGTCTCCTGGTAGCGCCTCCATGCTCTGGACACTACGCTGACAGACACAGCAAACCTTCTTGCCACAGCTCGCATTGATGTGCCATCCTGGATGAGCTGCACTACCTGAGCCACTTGTGTGGGTTGTAGACTCCGTCTCATGCTACCACTAGAGTGAAAGCACCGCCAGCATTCAAAAGTGACCAAATCATCAGCCAGGAAGCATAGGAACTGAGAAGTGGTCTGTGGTCACCACCTGCAGAACCACTTCTTTATTGGGGGTGTCTTGCTAATTGCCTATAATTTCCACCTGTTGTCTATTCCATTTGCACAACAGCATGTGACATTTATTGTCAATCAGTGTTGCTTCCTAAGTGGACAGTTTGATTTCACAGAAGTGTGATTGACTTGGAGTTACATTGTGTTGTTTAAGTGTTCCCTTTATTTTTTTGAGCAGTGTATATTGCTGTTCTGTAACATGAACTTTTGTATACAGAGAGTGAATCCTTACTAAAAAGGTATAGCCAAACCAATGCTAAGTGGTATTTCAGCCAAAACCTATATCATAGGCCTCATTGGTGTTCATGGTGTTAGTAACTTCTGGCCCTAGTTATTGACTCAGATCCTACCTGGAGATTCATGGGCATACACTGGTAAATCTCCAATTGCTACAGATCTCAAGTTATGGGCCGACCCCTAACTGAATGTCTGAGTTTTTCCTACCCTAGTTTTAATGCCATGCTATTGATACCTTTAGAAAGTGAAACAACCACTACAGATAGGAAAAAGTGGATGCCAATCCAGCCTCACATAGCAGCATATCCACCCTAGAATATCCACCCTAGAATATCCACCCTAGAATATCCTTATCCTAAACCTACTGGCCCCAGTTATAATGCTTCACAGTGGTTTTAATACTTTCTATTACCCCACCAACCACTTTAGCTAGAAGTGGATATATGAATCCAGCCTCCCACAGCAGAATATCTTCCCTATCATCCTCTTCTATAGCGTATAGACTCACACCAGAGGTGAGCTGCATGGGCCAGATTGACTGAGCCCCCCAGAAGCCTGAACCATTGATTTCTTGTGAAGCATGCACTGATTTAGCTAGCGGCCTTTCAGACGTTATGTGTCGTTTCACTTCAACCATCCTCCCAGGGAGCCTGGGACTGAGCCTGGTACTCCAGGCTTTAGTGCCACTGGGAGGAGGAGACGCAGAGTTGACTTGTCTGGCTGGGGGAATGGTGAGACCGGAAAGGTGGTGTAGAGAGAAAGGGGGAGGGGGGGGAGGAGAGAGTGGGGGAGAGAGATGGAGAAGGAGGGAGGTAGGGATAGAAGGAAGGAGGGAGGCAAGGGGGGTGAGAGAGAATTAGAGAAGAGGGACGGAGAGAAGGAAAGAGAGAGGGGAGAGAGGCCTTGTGCTGTCTTCACAAATACCTTACATCTGACCCAGCATTTTATTTTCTGTGCTGAGTGAGAGAATGTAGTAAGATTCTCCATCACCACGTGAGAACAGGGGAAGACGCAATGAAACTGTATGTGGAACAATATGTCACATTGTTATGGCTCCCTCATCATCCCTCTCTCTCTCTTGTTCTCTCTCTTCTCTGTCTCTCTCACACATCAAGCACAGATAGAATAATGTGAGCAGCTTGGTCGGATTACCCATTTTATCTCTCTCTCTTTCACTCTTTTTCTCCCTCCTCTCTCTCTCTCTCTCTCTCTCTCTCTCTCTCTCTCTCTCTCTCTCTCTCTCTCTCTCTCTCTCTCTCTCTCTCTCTCTCTCTCTCTCTCTCTCTCTCTCTCGAAATGTCACATCCTTAAAAGCACCTGACGTTTTAGTCCCACTCCAGGAACAGTCATCCTCTCCTTTCCTCCTGTCCTCCTGTCCTCCTTTCCTCTCTTTTCCTCCTGTCCTCCTTTTCTCCCTCTCTTTTATCTTGTCTTTAAGGGAAGTGTTTTCATCCGTATTTTTAGACCACCTGACAGGCATTTCAGGCAGAGGAACAGTGGTGTCTCTTCTCCTAGCAGGAGGCAGTATGAGTCAGCATATGGTCGCTCAGAGGGGTGCATGCAGTAGTACAACAGATTCCCTCAAGCTTGGATGTAATGGGAGATAAAAACCACATATAGTTTCTTTCTCAATTCGTTTTTCTTTACCCAATTCAAAAATACTAGTATTTCCAGCTCATCAAATATGAAGCATATGTTTCTCCTGACCACATGACTGACTGGATGTAATGGCTGTGCAGGCTTTTCTTCTGGCCCTGCTCTAAAACACCTGGTTCAGCTAATTATGGTCCAGACTGTTAGTGAGTTGACTATTTGGATCAGGTGCGTTAATGCTGGGCAGGAACAAAAGCCTGCATACCTAGTAGCTGCAAACCCCTGGTCTATTGTGGGCCGGTTTCCCAGACACTTATTAAGCCTATTCCTGGACTGAAAAGGAATAGAGAATCTCTAGGTTCAGAGAACATGCCCTAAAAGCCTATGTTGAAAGAGATCTAGGGTTGAAACATTCCGGTAAATTTCCCAAAATGCTCAAGAAAACCTGGGAATTTTGGGAAAGTTACCGCAATTCTCCAACCCTAAAGGTGTCTAAGTCTGGCTGCTCACATATCAGCTTGTTGTTCCTACTCTCACCCTAGTAGTTCCACTTCAATACAATCTGTTTGTTTTCACCCCGGGATGTGTCAGCCCTCTCACAGTGGTCTGTGACCGCTTTGAGCCACTCACGCTCTCAGCAGGGAGCCCCAGTGCACCATGGGAAGTTAAAGAGCTGCTTATGCCTTGTTCTGATTGTGTTGCTAGCCGTGTAAGAGCTGCTGGCCTCTGAGAGCGTAGCCTGGTGTTTCAGTTGGCGGTTATTACTGGATATTTTGTAAATGTTTTATTTAACCTTTATTTAACCAGGTAAGCCAGTTGAGAACAAGTTCTCATTTACAACTGCGACTTGGCCAAGATAAAGCAAAGCAGTGCGATAAAAACAACAGCACAGAGTTACATATGGGGTAAACAAAACATAAAGTCAAAAATACAACAGAAAATATATATACAGTGTGTGCGAATGTAGTAAATTATGGAGGTAAGGCAATAAATAAATAGGCCATAGTGCATAAATAGTTACAATTTCGTAATTAACACTGGAATGATAGATGTGCAAAAGATTATGTGCAAATAGAGATACTGGGGTACAAATTAGCTAAATAAATAACAATATGGGGATGAGGTAGTTGGGTGGGCTAATTTCAGTATGGCTGTGTACAGGTGCAGTGATCGGTAAGCTGCTCTGACAACTGACGCTTAAAGTTAGTGAGGGAGATAAGAGTCTCCAGCTTCAGAGATTTTTACAGTTTGTTCCAGTCATTGGCAGCAGAGAACTGGAAGGAATGGCGGCCAAAGGAGGTGTTGGCTTTGGGGATGACCAGTGAGATATACCTGCTGGAACGCAGACTACGGGTGGGTGTTGCTATGGTGACCAGTGAGCTAAGATAAGACGGGGATTTGCCTAGCAGTGATTTATAGATGACCTGGAGCCAGTGGGTTTGGCGACGAATATGTAGTGAGGGCCAGCCAACAAGAGCGTACAGGTCACAATGGTGGGTAGTATATGGGGCTTTGGTGACAAAACGGATGGCACTGTGATAGACTACATCCAATTTGCTGAGTAGAGTGTTGGAGGCTATTTTGTAAATGACATCGCCGAAGTCAAGGATCGGTAGGATAGTCAGTTTTACGAGGGCATGTTTGGCAGCATGAGTGAAGGAGGCTTTGTTGCGAAATAGGAAGCCGATTCTAGATCTAACTTTTGATTGGAGATGCTTAATGTGAGTCTGGAAGGAGAGTTTACAGTCTAACCAGACATCTAGGTATTAATAGTTGTCAAAATACTCTAGGTCAAACCCGCCGAGAGTAGTGATTCTTGTCAGGTGGGCAGGTGCAAGCAGCGTTCGGTTGAAGAGCATGAATTTAGTTTTACTAGTGTTTAAGAGCAGTTGGAGGCTACGGAAGGAGTGTTGTATGGCGTTGAAGCTCGTTTGGAGGTTGAATGAAGGACCAGATGTATACTAAATGGTGTCGTCCGCATAGAGGTGGATCCGAGCGTCACCAGCAGCAAGAGCCACATCATTGATATAAACAGAGAATAGAGTCAGCCCGAGAATTGAACCCTGTGGCACCCCCATAGAGACAGCCAGAGGTCCAGACAACAGGCCCTCCGATTTGACACATTGAACTCTATCTGAGAAGTAGTTGGTGAACAAGGCGAGGCAGTCATTAGAGAAACCAAGGCTATTTAGTCTGCCAATAAGAATGCGGTGGTTGACAGAGTCGAAAGCCTTGGCCAGGTCGATGAAGTCGGCTGCGCAGTACTGTCTTTTATCGATTGCGAGGACCTTGAGTGGTGCAAAACAGCGAAACCGATTGCAAGCGAGAAGGTAGGGTGTAAAATGGTCGGTGATCTGTTTGTTAACTTGGCTTTCAAATACTTTCGAAAGGCAGGGCAGGATGGATATAGGTCTGTACAGTTTGGATCTAGAGTGTCACCCCCTTTGAAGAGGGGGATGACCGCGGCAGCTTTCCAATCTCTGGGGATCTCAGACGTTACGAAAGAGAGGTTGAACAGGCTAGTAATAGGGGTTGCGACAATTTCGGCGGCTATTTTTAGAAAGAGAGGGTCCAGATTGTCTAGCCCAGCTGATTTGTAGGGGTCCAGATTTTTCAGCTCTTTCAGAACATCAGCTGTCTGAATTTGTGTGAAGGAGAAGCGGGGGGGGCATTGGCAAGTTGCAGCGGAGGGGGACGGGGAGGAGGTGGAAAGCAGGCCAGCAGTTGTTGAAATTCTCGATTATGTAGATTTATCGGTGGTGACAGTGTTTCCTAGCCTCAGTGCAGTGGGCAGTTGGGAGGAGGTGCACTTATTTTCCATGGACTTTCCAGTGTCCCAAAACTTTTTGGAGTTAGTGCTACAGGATGCAAATTTCTGTTTGAAAAAGCTAGCCTTTGCTTTCCTAACTGATTGTGTATATTTGTTTCTGACTTCCCTGAAAAGTTGCATATCGCGGGGGCTGTTCAATGCTAATGCAGTACGCCACAGGATGTTTTTGTGCTGGTCAAGGGCAGTCAAGTCTGAGGAGAACCAGGGGCTATATCTGTTTTTAGTTCTGAATTTTTTGAATGGGGCATGCTTATTTAAGAAAGCACTTTTAAAGAACAACCAGGCATCCTCTACTGACGGAATGAGGTCAATATCCATCCAGGATACCCGGGCCAGGTCAATTAGAAAAGCCTGCTCGCTAAAGTGTTTTAGGGAGCGTTTGACAGTGATGAGGGGTGGTCGTTTGACCGCGGACCCATTACGGACGCAGGCAATAAGGCAGTGATCGCTGAGATCCTGGTTGAAGATAGCGGAGGTGTATTTAGAGGGTACATTTGTCAGGATGATATCTATGAGGGTGCCCATGTTTACAGATTTAGGATTGTACCTGGTAGGTTCGTTGATAATTTGAGATTGAGGGCATCTAGTTTAGATTGTAGGTTGGCCGGGGTGTTAAGCATATCCCAGTTTAGGTCACCAAGCAGGACGAACTCTGAGGATAAATGGGGGACAATCAGTTCACATATGGTGTCCAGGGCACAGCTCGAGGCTGATGGGGGTCTGTTGCAAGCGGCAACAGTGAGAGACTTATTTCTGGAAAGGTGGATTTTTAGAAGTAGAAGCTCAAACTGTTTGGGCACAGACCTGGATAGTACAATAGAGCTCTGCTGGCTATCTCTACAGTAGATTGCAACCCCACCCCCTTTGGCAGTTCTATCGAGACGGAAAATGTTGTAGTTGGGGATGGACATTTCTGAATATTTGGTGGCCTTCCTAAGCCAGGATTCAGACACTTCTAGAACATCAGGGTTGGCGGAGTGTGCTAACGCAGTGAATAACTCAAACTTAGGGAGGAGGCTTCGGATGTTAACGTGCAAGAAACCAAGGCTTTTACGGTTACAGAAGTCAACAAATGATAACGCCTGGGGAGTAGGAGTGATACTGGTGGCTACAGGGCCTGGGTTAACCTCTACATCACCAGAGGAACAGAGGAGGAGTAGAACAAGGATATGGCTAAAGGCTTCTAGTGCGTTGGGTACAGAGAAAAAAAGGGGCAGATTTCCGGGCGTTGTAGATTCAGGGAATTATGTACAGACAAGGATATGGAAGGATATGAGTACAGTGGAGGTAAACCTAAGCGTTGGGTAACGATGAAAGAGATAGCATCACTGGAGGCACCGATTTGAGTCGGTCTCTGCGTGTATGTGGGGTGGGACAAAGGAGCTATCTAAGGCAGGTTGAGCTGGGCTGGGGGATCTACAGTGAAATAGTACAATAAGAAATAACCGAAACAGCAATAAGCAAGGCATATTGACATGGGAGAGAGGCATAAAACAATCACAGGTGTTATTCGAGAGAGCTAAGACAACAGCTGGTAATGGCGACAAAGTTTGGGCTGAGGCTAAACATAAACAGGATGCGGTTCCGTATAAAGGAACAGTCCAGCAGGCATCAGCTGTATAGCTGAGTTATCATAAGGTCCGGTGAACAGCAATAGGAGAGTTCGGAGGTAGTTCGGGGGCCTCTACAGCACTGGTGAGCAAGAGGCCACGGCTTGCGTGTGCTAGCGGGCCGGGGCTAGCAGATGGATCTTCGTGGTCGACGTCGTAACAGAAAGCCTGTTGAAACCACATCCGACGATTTCGTCGGCAGACCAATCGTGTTGGATCGGCGGGGCTCCGTGTCAACACTAGGAGGTCCCGTCCGGTTGACAGAGAGGTAGATAGCCGGGAGATGGGCCTGGCTCGAGGCTAGCTCAGGGCTGATTAGCCAACAACTACATCCATTTGGTTGCAGCTAGCTAGTTGCGATGATCCGGTATTAAAGGTCCAGTGATTCAGTGATTCCGGCAGAAAAAACGATATGTTCTGGGTCGATAAAGCGCTGTGCAGACAGTGCAGACTGGCCAATAATAGTCCAGGCTAGAGATGGCTGGTAGGTAGTGCAGGCCACGGACAATGGTGAAAAACCGCTAACGGTGGCTAATAGCAAGTAGCTAGTTAGCTGGCTACTCCCATCCGGTAGACAGAGAGGTAGATAGCCGGAATATGGGCCTGGCTCGAGGCTAGCTCGAGGCTAACTGGTGCTTGCTTCGGGGGCAGCGGTTATTAGCCAACAGTAACATCCATCCGGTTGCGGCTAGCTAGTTGCGATCCGGTGTTAATGTGTAGTGATTCAGTTATTCCGGCAGAAAATCCGATGTTCTGGGTGAAAACCGCTAATGGTGGCTAATAGCAAGTAGCTAGTTAGCTGGCTAGCTAGTTTCAACTGGAGATTCTAGATAAAAGGTAAGTCAATAATAGAATCCGTTCCACATTGAGTGAGGCGGGTTGCAGGAAAGTATATTATGTAGAAGGATGAAAAGTGTGATAGGGAAATAAGTACAAAAAATACAAAAAAATACAAAATACGGGCTATTTACACGGACACACAACAAAGAACACGACCGCACTGCTACGCCATCTTGGATATGATGGGTACGGTGTCCATATTAGGACATAGTCTGAGTATAAGAAGTATGGTGTCCATATTAGGACAGACGAATGAGGATGTTTTATGTAAATGTGACGAGAGACTGACTGGAAGCTTTTGTATAATAAAAGTAGTACTTAACTACTGATTTGAGGGTGTATATACACTATATATACAAAAGTATGTGGACACCCCTTCAAATTAGTGGATTTGGCTATTTCAGCCACACACGTTGCTGACAGGTGTATGGAATCGAGCACACAGCCATGCAATCTCCATAGACAAATATTGGCAGTAGAATGACCTTACTGAAGAGCTCAGTGACTACAACTTTGAGGGTGTAGACAGGTTTTTAGACTTATTTGCATAAGTATTCAGACACTTCGCTATGAGACTCGAAATTGAGCTCAGGTGCATCCTGTTTCCATTGATCATCCTTGAGATGTTTCTGGAACTTGATTGGAGTCCACCTGTGGTAAATTCAATTGATTCGACATGATTTGGAAAGGCGCACAGCTGTCTATATAAGGTCCTACAGTTGACAGTGCATGTCAGAGCACAAACCAAGCCATGAGGGCGAAGGAATTGTCCGTAGAGCTCCGAGACAGGATTGTGTCGAGACATAGATCTGGGAAAGGGTACCAAAACATTTCTGCAGCATTGAAGGTCCCGAAGAACACAGTGGCTTCCATCATTCTTAAATGGAAGAAGTTTGGAACCACCAAGACTCGGCCAAACTGAGTAATGGGGGAGAAGGGCCTTGGTCAGGGAGGTGACCAAAACCTGATGGTCACTCTGACAGAGCTGTAGAGTTCCTCTGTGGAGATGGGAGAACCTTCCAGAAGGACAACCATCTCTGCAGCACTCCACCAATCAGGCCTTTATGGTAGAGTGGCCAGACGGAAGCCACTCCTCAGTAAAAGGCACATGACAGCCCGCTTGGAGTTTACCAAAAAGGCACCCAAAGACTCTCAGACCATGAGAAACAAGATTCTATGGTCTGATGAAACCAAGATTGAACTCTTTGGCCTGAATGCCAAGCGTCACTCCTGGAGGAAACCTGTCACCATCCCTACGGTGAAGCATGGTGGTAGTTTTTCAGCGGCAGGGACTGGGAGACTAGTCAGGATTGAGGCAAAGATGAACGGAGCAAAGTACAGAGAGATCCTTGATGAAAACCTGCTCCAGAGCGCTCAGGACCTCAGACTGGGGCGAAGTTTCACCTTCCAACAGGAAAACGACCCTAAGCACACAGCCAAGACAACACAGGAGTGGCTTCAGGACAAGTCTCTCAATATCCTTGAGTGGCACAGCCAGAGCCCAGACTTGAACCCGATCAAACATCTCTGGAGAGACCTGAAAATAGCTGTGCAGCGATGCTCCCAATACCAACCTGACAGAGCTTGAGAGGATATGCAGAGAAGAATGGGAGAAACTCCCCAAAACAGATGTGCCAAGCTTGTAGCATCATACCCAAAAAGACTCAAGGCTAGAATCGCCTTTTTTTGCTTTGACATTATGGGGTATTGTGTGTAGATTGATGAGAGAAAAAAAACAATTTAATCAATTTTAGAATAAGGCTGTAACCTAACAAAATGTGGAAAAAGTCAAGGTGGCTGAATACTTTCCGAAGGCACATACAGTACCAGTCCAAAGTTTGGACACATCTACTCAAACCCTTGAATGAGTAGGTGTCCAAACTTTTGACTGGTAATGTGTGTTGTCTCTCTCTCTTTATCTCTCTCTCTCTCTCTCTCTCTCTCTCTCTCTCTCTCTCTCTCTCTCTCTCTCACTGTCTTTATCTCTCTTTATTTCTCTCTCACTGTCTTTATCTCTCTTTATATCTCTCTCTCTGTCTCTCTCTCTCACTCTCTTTATCACTCTCTGTCTCTCTCTGTCTCTCTCTCTCTTTATCTCTCTCTGTTCTTCGCTCTCTCTTTCCGCAAACACGCAAACAGTTCTGCCACCCATCCGTCGGGTACGTCACGTCAGCTGCCCGGGCAGAAATGAAGGACGGACCCCAGTCTTTTCACTATTGATTAAATTATCACCGATGGGATGCATGGAGCCATGAAATTGCTTAAATTTTTTCCCAGGGTCTCACTGCCATTTGCAATTTCCCGGGCTACATTTCACAGCCGCAGACGGGCGGGACCTGAATGTTTTTTTTTCTTCGTTTTTTGACCCAACCCAAGGATTTGTCAGGGAATCTACTGTAGTTAGTAGTAGGTTATACTGGATGGATCATGGTTAGAAACAGGGTCACGTTGCATTAGATTGTAAATGTGAAGGAGAAGGCTTGAAACATCTTCAGCTGACCTTCCTGCTTCTCTCACCTTGCGGGCACACACACACATACACACAGACACACACACACAGTCTCACACATGCCTACACACTATTTTCCACCTGACTGGCGTCCGGATTGAAGTACTCTGAGTTTTACGAAATGCAACATTTACTTTTCAGTGATCATAACCCCCCCATGTACCCAGTATACTCCATTACCCATAGTTCCGAGTCATCCCCATACCTGTCTCTCTGTGACAAGTGTTGTGAGTTTTAGAACTTTTAAAACAGTTGAAGGCTCTCACCTGTTCTTTTACTCTGAGAGATTCATGGAGCAAGTTTAGCACGGGATATAACTACTCTTAGAGATGGGGGACTTAAAAAAGTAGTCACAAAAGTCACGGAGGCTTGAAAATGTCATTTTCCAACCATTTCTCATCGTTAAAGTCGGCTCACTCTTCCTGCCAGACGACACCTTTGTATCGCTCAGTGTGCTCTGACACTTTAAACAATTTATGTCGCCCCGACCGGCGACACAGAAGGGTGATGTGGGTTTTATTTTTTTGCGAAAAGGTCATGGGTTCAGATCTCAAATGGTAAGATGGCAACAGGGCATCAGGGCCATTAAAGGAGAAAGGCCAAGGTGAATGTCAACACTCCTGGAAAACATCAAAGTTATATTGTGACTGAAACCTCCATGGAGAAAGTGATGAGTTTTGCTGTCTAAGGTTTCTGTCTATATCACACCCTAACTCACTACTTTACAATGTGTATGCGCCACCACTATTATTAGATTACCCCCCCCACCCCCCACCAAGCTTTTAAAAGTTGACAAATGAAGCCGATAACTGTGTTGATGCATTCCCTCGTTATAACAAATATGGCCGCCTCATAAAACGCGCCTCGGCGGACGGCGTTGAAGGTCAAGGCGGATCTCCTCGCCGGCAGGAAGGCTGCTCCCGCAGGATAATGAACTGGACCGATAAGACCTACAGTCTGACTCGGGTATCTTTTCATATAAAGAATCACCACCAAGGCCCTGGCTGTCTGGATGGATGGAATCTTTATATGTTTTTTTTGTCTCCGAATCACCGGGCGAAACAGTAGCCAGAGCAGCAACAGAAAATCAATGGCGTGATTGAATTCCTCTTTTAAAACGGCCCAAAGTACCAGAGCTATTCATAGATATTGTATGATATTCTGACTGTGTTAGAGAAAGAGGCTGTGAAGGTTTTTTGCGGAGAAGTTGGAAGGAGGGATCGTTAAGTCAATATATTCATTTCTGTCAGGTGGTTAATTATCCGAGGCCTGTTTTACCAGCTAACCTGATGGACCAGTGGACCAGATGACCGCTCAGTCCACAGGGAGACTTCCCATCCAGGCTTCCGTCTGTGTGTGTGTGTGTTTGTGTGACAGAAAGAGAGAGGAACAGTGAGAAAGTATGTGTACTAATGTGCCTGTGTATCACTGTGTGTGTGTGGTGTGTGTGTGTGTGTGTGTGTCTCCCTTTCACATCACAGTCCAATCAAATCCTCTCAGCTAGATCTGTGTAATACTTTTAGAGAAATGCCTCTTTAAAAAAAGTTTCACATAAGTAATTTTTTCGATCTGCGACTTACATTCGAATTGTATAGTATGTTTTCATTGTTGATCATTCAAGTCACCCATGCATTGAATCTAAAGTGATTTGTTGTCTAATTGAATCCCTGGATGTCTGGTTCTCTGCAGGCTGGAGTCTCCCACCAGGACCCTGAGTCTGGAGGCTCCCAGAGGGGTGGAGGTCAACGCGGGGGTGGGCGACTTCAAGGCCTCCTGCCGGAAAGACCTGTTGCTCCAGTCATCAGAAGGAGAGGTGAGAGGGGGGGGAGAAGGGAGTCAGGTGGGGGTGTTGGGGTGGGAGTGTGTTGGGGTGGGAGTGTGTGTGTGTGTGTGTGTGTTTTAGGGGGGCTACAATACCGATACTAGTAGCAGAAGTTCATTAAGCGCCATCAATCAACGCAACCTTGTCCAGCTTTGTTCTCCTCTTCACTTATTTGGGGGAGAGATGTTACCTCGTTAACGCTGCGGTAATGACGAGGTGCCTGTTATCTGTCTGTCTGTCTCTCGGTCTCTGTCTGTCTGCCCGTCGGTCTGTGGCCCCGCGCGCTGTCGAGCCTTCACTGGAGCGTACCTTGTCATTAGCTCTGTAATTAACTCGGAAAGAAAAGCGGCGTTAGCTGAGACTGATTAGCGTAGAACACAAAGAATGAAAAAAAGAACAACCCAAGTTCTGACTTCTTTGTTGTCTTCTTCTTTCTTTTTTTCTTTTTTTTTCTTCTTTTATTTTAGGGGGAGGGAGGGATGGTTTTGGGAAGAGCCTGTCGTCTCATAGTAAATGTGAGTGGCATTTAGAAGGTAACTTACTCACTCCTAACTCCTAAAGCACAACTTCAATCTCTATTAGACTTCCTTGTTGCTAGGTGACCCATAATGCATCTGGAGCAGGCGAGAGGTCACAGGTTAGAGGACAGTGTGATAAGTAGATGTCCCCCCGCCCCCCCCATATAGTTAGATAGGGTCTCATCTCCTGTGCAACCTCTATCCAACTCCATGATGTCACCCCTCCCATCGTGTTATTTGCACCCATAATGCATCTGGGGCAGGCGAGAGGTCACAGGTTAGAGGTCAGAAAGGGTCTCATCTCCTGTCTTTTCAATACCCACTTCCACTTCAGGCTTTGGGCCAAGTGCACCCTCTATCCAACTCCATGATGTCCCCCCTCCCTTCGTGTTATTTGCATTCTAAGCACTATGGGCCGCTGCTGAAGTGTAACCGGTTTGTGTGACACGTCCTAAACAAGTCAACCGTGGTTAGACTTTCAAACACAGTCTCTCTCCCTGCTGTTACAGGACCACCTTCAAATGAACACGAGCTGGTTCCTGAGATGTGTTCCACTCTCCTTTCAGCTCCAGGCCCCCAGCCTGGCTTTAGTAACTACACCGGCTATTTCATTAACTTCCAACAGCCCCGGCAATAGATCATTGTATCCCGTCACATTTTTTCTTATTTCTCCTCTTCCCTTCTTCTTTTTCTTCTCATTCCTGCATAAGAGATAGAAACATGTCTACCTTTAGAGGTAGGTCTGTCTGTCTTCATCAGGGTCTGCCTTTAGAGGTAGGTCTGTCTGTCTTCATCAGGGTCTGCCTTTAGAGGTAGGTCGGTCTGTCTTCATCAGGGTCTGCCTTTAGAGGTAGGTCTGTCTGTCTTCATCAGGGTCTGCCTTTAGAGGTAGGTATGTCTGTCTTCATCAGGGTCTGCCTTTAGAGGTAGGTCTGTCTGTCTTCATCAGGGTCTGCCTTTAGAGGTAGGTCTGTCTGTCTTCATCAGGGTCTGCCTTTAGAGGTAGGTCTGTCTGTCTTCATCAGGGTCTACCTTTAGAGGTAGGTCTGTCTGTCTTCATCAGGGTCTGCCTTTAGAGGTAGGTCTGTCTGTCTTCATCAGGGTCTGCCTTTAGAGGTAGGTCTGTCTGTCTTCATCAGGGTCTGCCTTTAGAGGTAGGTCTGTCTGTCTTCATCAGGGTCTGCCTTTAGAGGTAGGTCTGTCTGTCTTCATCAGGGTCTACCTTTAGATGTAGGTCTGTCTGTCTTCATCAGGGTCTGCCTTTAGAAGTAGGTCTGTCTGTCTTCATCAGGGTCTGCCTTTAGAGGTAGGTCTGTCTGTCTTCATCAGGGTCTGCCTTTAGAGGTAGGTCTGTCTGTCTTCATCAGGGTCTACCTTTAGATGTAGGTCTGTCTGTCTTCATCAGGGTCTGCCTTTAGAGGTAGGTCTGTCTGTCTTCATCAGGGTCTGCCTTTAGAAGTAGGTCTGTCTTAGTGTGAAGGAGTTCTGTCAGTCTTTGTGCGCCGCGACAGCCAGTGACGCATCCTGACATTCCTGTCTTCGTCCCGCATCGACTTCCTCCATCATCCGTCCAGCCCTGGCGGCCACACACATTACAACTGATGGGCCTCCGTGAGGAAGTTGGGGAACACAGCCAGTTAGATTTACCGCTCCTCCTTTCCTCTCTCTTTCTATAATTAATTCTCAATTATTCCTGGTGTGATGGAAGACTCTGACAGAAGAAGAGGGAGAAGAGGAGAAAATAGATGTCTCTGTCAATTTGGAAGGGAAGGCAAACCACTTCGGACACCGGGGCTTAACGCGAAATCGATGTTGTCAGCAGCTGGCACCTAAAGAAGCTACATTAAAGTTAAAAAACTTTGGAGAGGCTGGAATTAAATCCAAATGGGCCCGATTCGGGAGCATCTTATCGCCTTCTCCGGGATTTCCATTAAAATCAGAGTGAATGAGACTTGACAGAGTCCTCTCGCTCTCCTCTAGTCCCGAAGCCTACTCACTCGCTCTGTCTGTCTGTCTCTCTCTCTCATCCTAAGGCCTACTCACTTTCTCTGTCTATCTTTCTCTCGCTCTCTTTCTCTCTGTCTCTCTCTATTTCTTTCTCTCTCTCTGTATTTCTCACTCACTCTCTCGCTCTCTCACATCCCGAGGCTTCCTCACTCTCTCGGTCTGTCTTCCTCTCTCTTTCTTTCTTTCTTTCTTTCTTTCTTTCTTTCTTTCTTTCTTTCTTTCTTTCTTTCTTTCTTTCTTTCTTTCTTTCTCTTTCTCTCTCTCTCTCTCTCTCTCTCTCTCTCTCTCTCTCTCTCTCTCTCTCTCTCTCTCTCTCTCTCTCTCTCTCTCTCTCTCTCTCTCTCTCTCTCTCTCTCTCTCTCTCTCTCTCTCTCTCTCTCTCTCTCTCTCTCTCTCTCTCTCTCTCTCTCTCTCAGCTCCCCACATCTCACATGTCAATGGTAAAGATCAGGCAGGTACTCAAATGGAATCTTGAAGCCTCCCATTGCCCAAAGCCTTTGACTGTCTTTTTTTTTTGTACGTTAGTGCCATTCAACTTTAAGAGTGGAATATAATAAAGTTAAATTCCCCTCATTCAACCTACTTAGAGATTGGCTGAGTAGTAAGTGGAAGAACGCAGCGTAGGTTCAATGGGAGTTATTCTGAGCTTCGTAGCATTTTAGCCGCTGCTAAAGCTGCACTGAAGTGGACACTTAGAACTAATGCGTGACTCAACTGTGGTTGTTGTTGTTGTGGTATTGGTCACTCACTTCCTCCACCTGTTCCTTCTCTTTCTCCTCTTCCTCCTCTTCTCCCTCTTTCTCCACCTCATCATCATCATCATCATCATCAGTCACAACTCTGAAACCTCAGTAGAAGCCTACTTCTCATATCTACTATGCAACATTTGACTGAAATCTATCATGTACAACCCACATTTTCTCTGACTTTACAGTAAGACATTTGGGTAGCCCAAATGACACCCTATTCACTATTTAGTGCACTACTTTTGACTAGGTGCCATAGGGCTCTGGTTAAAAGTAGTGCACTATAAAGGGAATAGGGTGAAATTTGAGATGCATCCAGATAAGGTATTCTCTAGTGTCTGGGAAAGAATTATGCATCTTCATAACAGAACCACAGTCTAACTGTAGTGGAGATATTGGAGAAATAATGGGAAAATCAGTCAAAATGGCAACCAACATAACTACCCTACTCCTGCTGAAGTAAGATAAATACTGTGCCTTCAGAAAGTATTCATACCCCTTGACTTATTCCATGTTTTGTTGTGTTACAGCCTGAATTCAAAATGGATTAAATCAAATTTTTTCTCCCACCCATTTACACTCAATACCCCATAATGACAAAGTGAAAACACTTTGTCATTATGCAAATGTATTGAAAATGAAATACAGAAATATCTAATTTACATAAGTATTCACACCCCTGAGTCAATACATGGTATACTCCTTTTGGAAGCGATTACAGCTGTGAGTCTTTCTGGGTAGGTCTCTATGAACTTTGCACACCTGGATTGTACAACATTTGCATATTATTATTTTTTAAATTCTTCAAGCTCTGTCAAGTTGGTTGTTGATGATTGCTAGACATCCATTTTTCAGGTCTTGCCATAGATTTCTAAGCCGATTTAAGTCAAATTTGTAACTTGGTAAGCAACTCCAGTGTTTATTTGGTCTTGTGTTTAAGTTTATTGTACTGCTGAAAGGCGAATTTGTCTCCCAGTGTCTGTTGGAAAGCAGACTGAACCAGGTTTTTTATTCTAGGATTTTGCCTGTGCTTAGCTCTATTCCGTTAATTTTTATCCTAAAAAACTCCCTAGTCCTTGCCGCTGACAAGCATACCCATAACATGATGTAGCCACCACCATGCTTGAAAATATGAAGAGTGGTACTCAGTGATGTGTTGTGTTGGATTTGCCCCAAACATAACACTTTGTATTGAGGACATAAAGGACATTTTTTGCAGTTTTACTTTAGTGCCTTGTTGCAAACAGGATGCATGTTGTCACACCCTGGCTCTGGGGACTCTATATGTTGAGCCAGGGTGTGTAGATTCCATGTGTTTATGTTCTGTGTGGGAGTTCTAGTTGTTGCTTTTCTATGTTGGCCAGAGTGGCTCCCAATCAGAGGCAACGAGTGTCAGCTGTTGCTGGTTGTCTCTGATTGGGAGCCATATTTAAACAGTCTGTTTCCCTTAGTGTTTGTGGGATCTTGTTTCCGTTTGGTTTGTTTCCGTGTTGGTTGTGTAAACCGTAGGACTGCACGTTTTGTTTTGTTGTTTTGTTGTTCATATTATCACTGAAGATAACAAAGTGTAAGTATGTTTGCAACTAACGCTGCGCATTGGTCTACTCCGTCGAACGATCGTGACAGAAGATCCCACCATACCAGGACCAAGCAGCGTGTCCAGGAGCAGGCAGACTGGACATGGGAGGAAGCGCCGGGGAAGGAGCTGGAGAGGTTGGCGATGGCCCAGGTGGGCAAAGTGTGGTCCTGGGAGGATATGCTCAGGGGAAAAGGGCCATGGGCTAGGATTAAGGCCCTGGCGAGAGAGGAGCAACGGCGTCAACAGTGTCGTCGTCGGACGGACGAGAGGCAACCCCAAAAATGTTTTAGGGGGGGGGCACACGGCATGGGCGACTGGGCAGCAGGAGGCTGCCACAGGGCGATTTGGGAGATTTGGAGAGGAGGCCACCGGGTTTGGGGGGCCAGAAGGCAGGTTGGCGGAGCCTGGATGGAGAGCAGAGCCAACTCCCCATACTCAGGCATGGCAGCATGGGACTGGGCAGGTTCCGCGGTATGCGGAGCTGCGTACTGTGCCACGAGTGGTCCGGCATAGTCCGGTACGTCCTGTGCGGATGCCTCACACAGAGTGTGTGAAGGTAGGCATTCAGCCAGGACGGGTTGTGGCCGCTCTTCACTCCAGGCCTCCTATCCTCCTACACCAAGCCTACGGTGCGCGTCGCCAGCCCGGCCCGGCCTGTTCCTGCCACTCGCACCAAGCCTACGGTGCGCGTCGCCAGCCCGGCCTGTTCCTGCCACTCGCACCAAGCCAGGGGTGCGAGTCGTCAGCGTTACATGGGCTTGCTCCTACCTATCTTTCCGAGTTGGTCCTGCCGTACATACCAATACGTACGCTACGGTCACAAGACGCAGGCCTCCTAATTGTCCCTAGAATTTCTAAGCAAACAGCGGGAGGCAGGGCTTTCTCCTATAGATCTCCATTTTTATGGAACAGTCTGCCTACCCATGTGAGAGACGCAGACTCGGTCTCAACCTTTAAGTCTTTACTGAAGACTTATCTCTTCAGTAGGTCATATGATTGAGTGTAGTCTGGCCCAGGAGTGTGAAGGGGAACGGAAAGGCTCTGGAGCAACGAACAGCCCTTGCTGTCTCTGCCGGGCCGGTTCCCCTCTCCACTGGGGTTCTCTGCCTCTAACCCTGTTGCAGGGGCTGAGTCACTGGCTTGCTGGTGCTCTTTCATGCCGTCCCTGGGAGGGGTGCGTCACTTGAGTGGGTTGAGTTACTGACGTGATCTTCCTGTCTGGGTTGGCGCCCCCCCTTGGTTTGTGCTGTGGTGGAGACCTCTGTGGGCTATACTCGGCCTTGTCTCAGGATTGTAAGTTGGTGGTTGAGGATATCCCTCTAGTGGTGCGGGGGCTGTGCTTTGGCAGAGTGGGTGGGGTTATATCCTTCCTGTTTGGCCCTGTCCGGGGTTTCTTCGGATGGGGCCACAGTGTCTCCGGACCGCTCCTGTCTCAGCCTCCAGTATTTATGCTGCAGTAGTTTATGTGTCGGGGGGCTGGGGTTAGTTGGTTATACCTGGAGTACTTCTCCTGTCTTATCCAGTGTCCTGTGTGAATTTAAGTATGCTCTCTCTAATTCTCTCGTTCTCTCTTTCTCTCTGAGAACCTGAGCCCTAGGACCATACGTCAGGACTACCGGGCATGATGACACCTTGCTGTCCCCAGTCCGCCTGGCCTTGCTGCTATTCCAGTTTCAACTGTTCTGCCTGCGGTTACGAAACCCCTACCTGTCCCAGACCTGCTGTTTTCAACTCTTAATGATCGGCTATGAAAAGCCAACTGAGAGACCTGAGCACCTAGGACCATACGTCGGGACTACCGGCCGTGGTGACTCCTTGCTGTCCCCAGTCCGCCTGGCCTTGCTGCTATTCCAGTTTCAACTGTTCTGCCTGCGGTTATGGAACCCCTACCTGTCCCAGACCTGCTGTTTTCAACTCTTAATGATCGGCTATGAAAAGCCAACTGAGATTTATTCCTGATTATTATTTGACCATGCTTGTCACTTATGAACATTTTTGAACATCTTGGCATGGTTCTGTTATAATCTTCACCCGGCACAGCCAGAAGAGGACTGGCCACCCCTCATAGCCTGGTTCCTCTCTAGGTTTCTTCCTAGGTTTTCGCCTTTCTAGGGAGTTTTTCCTAGCCACCGTGCTTCTACACCTGCATTACTAGCTGTTTGGGGTTTTAGGCTGGGTTTCTGTACAGCACTTCGAGATATTAGCTGATGTAAGAAGGGCTATATAAAATAAAATTGATTGAAATTGATTGATTAAGCAAATTATTACTCCTAAACAAATTTAGGCTTGCCATGACAAAGGGGGTTGAATATTTATTGACTCAAGACATTTCATATTTTGATTCTTAATGAATTTTGAAGAATTTCTAAAAACATAATTCCACTTTGACATTATGGGGTATTGTGTGTAGGCCAGTGGCACAAAATCTAAATGTATTACATTTTAAATTCAGGCTGTAACACAACTACATTTGGAAAAAGTCAAGGTGTGTGAATCATTTCTGAATGCACTGTACGTCATCAACCATCAGTTCATAACAGATAAATCACAGCTATCCTATGTTTGGCAATGACGATGGTAACCATGACGGTGAAGAGGTCTGTGTTCTGTCTGACATTGTCCTAGTGTCACGCTGAGGCAGCAGACTAGACAGGCACACACACACACACACACACACACAACACACACACTTTTAAAAGACCTATAGGATATATTTCCATTGTTGTCTTTGTCCCCCCTGTCTGTGTGCATCATGCCGTCACTACAGCTGGACTAGGTCTCAGGTTTATTGTGGTGGTAAGTACAGTACTAGGGTCTGTCACTATGGCTGGACTAGATCTCAGGTTTATTGTGATGGTCAGTACAGTACTAGGGTCTGTCACTATGGCTGGACTAGGTCTCAGGTTTATTGTGATGGTCAGTACAGTTATGGGGGTCTGTCACTATGGCTGGACTAGATCTCAGGCTTATTGTGATGGTCAGTACAGTACTAGGGTCTGTCACTATGGTTGGACTAGGTCTCAGGTTTATTGTGGTGGTCAGTACAGTACTGGGGTCTGTCACTATGGCGGGACTAGGTCTCAGGCTTATTGTGATGGTCAGTACAGTACTGGGGTCTGTCACTATGGCTGGACTAGATCTCAGGTTTATTGTGATGGTCAGTACAGTACTGGGGTCTGTCACTATGGCTGGAATAGATCTCAGGTTTATTGTGGTGTTAAGTACAGTACTGGGGTCTGTCACTATGGCTGGACTAGATCTCAGGCTTATTGTGGTGGTCAGTACAGTACTAGGGTCTGTCACTATGGCTGGAAGAGATCTCAGGTTTATTGTGGTGTTAAGTACAGTACTGGGGTCTGTCACTATGGCTGGACTAGATCTCAGGCTTATTGTGGTGGTCAGTACAGTACTAGGGTCTGTCACTATGGCTGGAATAGATCTCAGGTTTATTGTGATGGTCAGTACAGTACTGGGGTCTGTCACTATGGCTGGACTAGATCTCAGGTTTATTGTGATGGTCAGTACAGTACTAGGGTCTGTCACTATGGCTGGACTAGATCTCAGGTTTATTGTGGTGGTCAGTACAGTACTAGGGTCTGTCACTATGGCTGGAATAGATCTCAGGTTTATTGTGATGGTCAGTACAGTACTGGGGTCTGTCACTATGGCTGGATTAGATCTCAGGCTTATTGTGATAGTCAGTACAGTTGTGGGGGTCTGTCACTATGGCTGGACTAGGTCTCAGGCTTATTGTGATGGTCAGTACAGTACTAGGGTCTGTCACTATGGCTGGACTAGGTCTCAGGTTTATTGTGGTGGTCAGTACAGTACTAAGGTCTGTCACTATGGCTGGACTAGATATCAGGTTTATTGTGATGGTCAGTACAGTACTAGGGTCTGTCACTATGGCTGGATTAGGTCTCAGGTTTATTGTGATGGTCAGTACAGTTATGGGGGTCTGTCACTATGGCTGGACTAGGTCTCAGGTTTATTGTGATGGTCAGTACAGTTATGGGGGTCTGTCACTATGGCTGGACTAGGCCTCAGGCTTATTGTGGTGGTCAGTACAGTACTGGGGTCTGTCACTATGGCTGGACTAGGTCTCAGGTTTATTGTGATGGTCAGTACAGTTATGGGGGTCTGTCACTATGGCTGGACTAGTTCTCAGGCTTATTGTGGTGGTCAGTACAGTACTAGGGTCTGTCACTATGGCTGGACTAGGCCTCAGGCTTATTGTGGTGGTCAGTACAGTACTGGGGTCTGTCACTATGGCTGGACTAGGTCTCAGGTTTATTGTGATGGTCAGTACAGTTATGGGGGTCTGTCACTATGGCTGGACTAGATCTCAGGTTTATTGTGATGGTCAGTACAGTACTAGGGTCTGTCACTATGGTTGGACTAGGTCTCAGGTTTATTGTGGTGGTCAGTACAGTACTGGGGTCTGTCACTATGGCGGGACTAGGTCTCAGGCTTATTGTGATGGTCAGTACAGTACTGGGGTCTGTCACTATGGCTGGACTAGATCTCAGGTTTATTGTGGTGGTCAGTACAGTACTAGGGTCTGTCACTATGGCTGGAATAGATCTCAGGTTTATTGTGGTGTTAAGTACAGTACTGGGGTCTGTCACTATGGCTGGACTAGATCTCAGGCTTATTGTGGTGGTCAGTACAGTACTAGGGTCTGTCACTATGGCTGGAAGAGATCTCAGGTTTATTGTGATGGTCAGTACAGTACTAGGGTCTGTCACTATGGCTGGACTAGATCTCAGGCTTATTGTGATGGTAAGTACAGTACTAGGGTCTGTCACTATGGCTGGACTAGATCTCAGGCTTATTGTGGTGGTCAGTACAGTACTAGGGTCTGTCACTATGGCTGGAATAGATCTCAGGTTTATTGTGATGGTCAGTACAGTACTGGGGTCTGTCACTATGGCTGGACTAGATCTCAGGTTTATTGTGATGGTCAGTACAGTACTAGGGTCTGTCACTATGGCTGGACTAGATCTCAGGTTTATTGTGGTGGTCAGTACAGTACTAGGGTCTGTCACTATGGCTGGAATAGATCTCAGGTTTATTGTGATGGTCAGTACAGTACTGGGGTCTGTCACTATGGCTGGACTAGATCTCAGGTTTATTGTGGTGGTCAGTACAGTACTAGGGTCTGTCACTATGGCTGGAATAGATCTCAGGTTTATTGTGATGGTCAGTACAGTACTGGGGTCTGTCACTATGGCTGGACTAGGTCTCAGGCTTATTGTGATGGTCAGTACAGTACTGGGGTCTGTCACTATGGCTGGACTAGATCTCAGGCTTATTGTGGTGGTCAGTACAGTACTAGGGTCTGTCACTATGGCTGGACTAGGTCTCAGGCTTATTGTGATGGTAAGTACAGTACTAGGGTCTGTCACTATGGCTAGTCCCTGGTCAATAGTAGTGCACTGCACTATATAGTGCATAGGATGCCATTGCAGACACAACCGTAGGTTTATCCTAAACAGTATGCTTGTGTGGATATTGGATTACATTACATTTTAGTCATTTAGCAGACTCTCTTATCCAGTACAGGAGCAATTAGTGCTCAAGGGCACATCGACAGATTTTTCACCTAGTCGGCTCAGGGATTAGAACCAGCGACCTTTCGGTTACTGGCACAACGCTCTTAACCACTAAGCTACCTGCCGCCCCAACAATATTTCAGTTGTGTATATTACCTTTTTATTTGATGACTATTATTCCTTAAAGTCATCATTTCATCTCTACTCAGGAAGTAGCAGTCTGCCAGCCAGACGTAACGTTATATAGGTGCTCCCCATACTGTACTGTCTTAGTCATCCTATTTAGCTAGCCTGCCTAAGTAGCCTATGCTGCAGAGCTGTCTGATGAAATCATTTGACTAGTTCTTCAAAGTAGAGAAGGCATACTTCCACCAACTGTCTATCCCTCTCATCGTTGTGTTATGTACATTCCTTGTGTGTATCTAACTCCCTTCAGACCAGCATTCCACATAGTTCTTGACTTAATTTCTGTCTTGAATGATTGAATCTCTCTAGAGAGACAGCGTTCGGCTCACAAAAAAGTTGGTCAATTAGTTGTTTAATAACAATGTTGGTTAATCGCTCAGCACTAGTGACCGTGTGTTCACTTGGCTTCCTGGACTTTTCTGGCACGCTGCTTCTCCTTTGCCTTTTCCACCAATGGTATCAGAGCCATGTGTTTGTGACACCCCCGTCCCAACCCCTTGCTGGGGGATGATGTCAAATGCATGTCTGGTAGTAGCCTCTGTAGCCATTAGCAGCCATTTCTAGAACAATCTCTAGTATCCACAGTAGTTGAGGAACAATACAGTCATGATTCCCTTTGGCATCAATGTGGACAGACATGACCAGCTATCCTATAGCATTAGATCCTGTACTGTGTTTCTGTGGTTATCTGTAGCTGCCGCAAATACTATATACACTGAGTGTACAAAACATTATGAACACTTTCCTAATATTGAGTTGAATCCCCTTGTGCCCTCAGAACAGTCTCAATTCGCCGTAGCATGGACTACAAAGTGTTCGAAAGCGTTCCACAGGGATGCTGGCCCATGTTGACTCCAATGCAAACTGTAAAGCGTGAAAAACCCAGCAGCGTTGCAGTTCTTGACACACTCAAACCTGTGCGCCTGGCACCTACTACCATACCCCATTCAAAGGCACTTAAATATATTTCTTGCCCATTCACCCTCTGAATGGCACACATACATCATCCATGTCTCAATTGTCTCAAGGCTTAAAAATCCTTCTTTAACCTGTCTCCTTCCCTTCATCTACACTGATTGAAGTGGATTTGAACAAGTGACATCAATAAGGGATCATAGCTTTCACCTGGATTCACCTGGTCAGTCTGTCATGGAAAGAGCAGGTGTTCCTAATGTTTTGTACACTCAGTGTACATTCGTTTTGCCTCAGTTGTATGTAGGCTGAATGAATCCTAATTTGAGATGAATGTCAAGGGGGAATTTATTGATTTTTTTCATGAAAAATGTAGTTTAGCCCACACTTATCTGAAGTTATGATTCACATAATCTTCCACTCTAAATTGATTTTATGTAACTTCTGTGATATCTCTCTCTCTCTCTGTGTCTCTCTGTCTCTCTCTCTCTCTCTCTCTCTCTCTCTCTCTCTCTCTCTCTCTCTCTCTCTCTCTCTCTCTCTCTCTCTCTCTCTCTCACACACACACACAGACACACACACACAGACACACACACACACACACACACACACACACACAGACACACACACACACCAACCTTTCCACTTTCCCTTCCATAAAACTTAGACTTCACCCTATTTCACTTCACTTTCAGGGCTAAATTAGGTTTGAGGATAAACAGAGATGGCTCTTGAGACTCTTGAGATGAGGACATCCTTGGTGTCGTGGAGAGGGAAGGGAACATTAAACTCACAAGAGGGTTCGTCATAGCTCTCTCCAACAGGCCCCCAGGGGCTGTGATTGCAGCATGCATCTTTTCAGTGTAATATAACCTTAACACAATTTAGAGGAGGAGGTTTCTTTCTGGTTCGATTAAATCCCCCCTCTCTTCATTAGCCTACTGCTCGATTGGCTTTGGGGCATTGGAATGAATCATCAATTATATCCACTGTCTTTTTTAATACCATTCATAATTCATGAAGTTGCTCTGTTTTAATTTCACACCGATTCTATCTCAAAAGGGCGTCTTTGTGTGTTTGTTGACTGAGGCTGTTGCGTGTGTTGGTGTGTGTTGTGTGTGTGTGTGTGACATTGTGGTGTGTGTTATGCTACTAGGGACCAGAATCATCTGGAGAGGAAAAACTCTAGGCCCTAGTTATAGCCTGGAGTTATATCATATAATTCAGCTACAGCTAGGGGCCAGAATCATCTGGAGAGGAAAAAAGGTTACTATTTGCGCCCACAGTATGGTTATGTCCCTAATGGCACCCTATTCCCTATATAGTGCACTACTTTTGACTAGAGCCATATGCGGAATAGGGTGCCATTTGCCTCACACTAGTCAGAGAGACAGGTCTTTCCAGTGGTGCTGGTCCACATTAGTATCAGTGTGATTAATGGGACATTGTCTGAGACAATGGAAACACTAGCTTCTCTCCATCCACCTCTTCCCATTTCCTCCATTGTCATGTGACATTCTCATGTAGGCTCATTCTTGGAGGGTAATGGACTGTGTAATGCACTCAGATGGTCCTAGTCATTTGTACCTCCTCCGTGAGTGTGTGTGTGTGTGTGGTTGTGTGTGCCTGCATACTTGTGCACTCCCAGGCATCACCTCCGCAAGGGCACCACTTTCGTCCTTCAACTCCCCTTTCCTCCCACCCCCCTGCCGACATGCTGAGGCACTAAAAGGGTTTCGGTTCAGGATACCTTCCTCCTCCTCTCTCTTCTCCTCCCTCCTCTTCCCTCTCTCTCTTCTCCAGCTGCGTCGGGAGAAATCATCCATGAAAAATGTTTTGACCGCCTATAATTGCCCGTCCCCACTCGTTCAGGATAGGAAGGAGTGGGGGGGTAGGCTAAGGAAGCTAGCATCTGCCCCATAAACATAACGTGGAGGGGCTGCTAGCGCTGCGCTAGCTACTGCTGCTGCTGTGACAGGGACTAATACTTACAGACACTTTCATTTGGGATGTGTGTCAACTCTAATCCTTTAATAAGCTGGCCCAAATTATTTCTGCTCTCTTTTTTCCACTCCCCCCTCCTCCTTTCCCCTCGTTCTTTCTCCGTTTTTTTCTCTCCTTTTTGGGGTTATGATATGATGACAGTGCACTGTTAGGTGTTATTTGAGGTTTGTTGTTCCATTGTGGGTCGGTGTCGATATGGAGAGGAGGTCCTGGGGAATCTGATTGGTTTAGAAACCCCCCGGTGCCAGTGATCTCTCCTCCCATAGGTGGAGAGGGCAGAGAGAGTCATTTCCCCTATCATGGAGCAATATGCTAAAATCAAATCTCCCTGGAGTATATTATCTAATACTCAAACGCTATATATTTTTATTGGCCTTTATGAAATCCATAAACCTATTTTATTATTATTATTAGTATTATTATTATTATATGAAGAAGTTTTGTGAGACGTAAATAGCCATAATCAGACCTGAAGTAAAGCTTCTATTACTCAAGCCTTCATAGAATAGAACAGGAGACTTCTGGATGTTGGAAGTATATAGTCTCCCTACCTTCTTCTCTGGGACCACCAGCCATTTCCCATACAGTATGTGTTGTAGCCCTGGACTAGCACAATTTATGATGCTAGTCAAGGGCTTGGCCAATAGTTGACTAGTTTTGAATGGTGTGTTAGTGCAGGGTTAAAATAAATATGTGCGACAGCGGGTGGTGCCCAATGAGAGGGGTGGGAAACACTGCACTATAGCTTGATATGTACACAGCTGTTGTTAGCACTGTTTACCAATGTTGTACTAGATCACCACTGCTCTAGCTAGGGCCCTGTGCAATGCACAGTCATGTGACATGACTGGATTGGAACCTTTATTTAAAGCCTTTTCATCAAACTGTCACCTTTTCTTTTTATGTCAGATGGTCCAGCACCATTGCTTTCATTTTTGGTCAAATTCTCATTTCTGGATAAGGCTTAAAATACAGGATAAAATCTTGTTATGTCACATGATTGCGCAAAACACAGGGCCCTATTCCATGTTGTATTGGTGTCTGGTCTGGTGTTTTTCAATCCAACCATCAGGAACCACCCGCATTTCACACATTGGATGTATTTCAACACTAGCACACCTGATTCAACTAATGAAGGGCTTGATTAATAGTTAATGTGACTAGTCGAATCTGACGTGCCAGTGTTAAAGGACCGGAGGACTGGTTTTAGAAACACGCCACTAAGGTACATTAGCAGCTATTTAGCATCTTGTCTTGCTGGCTCATACATCTCTACAGGTTACTGCACCCTCGCCGTCCTGTAGGTTCACAACACCGCTCCATGATGCATCAGGTTAGCCAATCCCTGCAGATTAGGTAAACATTGGCATTTCTACGGCTTAGCTGTACCCTAACCATTTTGTAGGATTCTGCTACCTGTCAGACCCCTATATTGCTGCGCCTAACATGGTAGCATCAGACCTGTGGAGCTAGCTAGCGACCAGGGCCGACCAGGCCAGACCTGTGGAGTTAGCTAGCGGCCAGGGCCGACCAGGCCAGACCTGTGGAGTTAGCTAGCGGCCAGGGCCGACCAGGCCAGACCTGTGGAGTTAGCTAGCGGCCAGGGCCGACCAGGCCAGACCTGTGGAGTTAGCTAGCGGGCAGGCCAGACCTGTGGACTATGCACTATTAGCGGGGCTCCAGGTAATCAAAGGAAAGATGAGAAACATGGCGGCGGCTGTCGTCTCTGATCCATCATCATGCTGGGGAGAGGAGGAAGGAGGGAGTCAGGGAGGGAGGGAGTGTGTCTGGGCTCTTGTTTGTGTTTACGCTGGTGGAGATATGCCCTGTCAGCTCGCCGAGACGCCATTACTTACACTAATTGGTTCGCCACCGCCGGCGTATATCTGACTACCCGCGCTCTCTTTCCTGGTTCCTACACTTTCTCTCTCTCTCTCTCTCACTCTCTTTATTTATCTCTCTCTCTCGCTCTCTCTCTCTCTCACTCTCTTTATTTCTCTCTCTCTCTCTCTCACTCTCTTTATTTCTCTCTCTCTCTCTCTCTCTCTCTCTCTCTCTCTCTCTCTCTCTCTCTCACTCTCTTTATTTCTCTCTCTCTCGCTCTCTCTCTCTCTCTCTCTCTCTCTCTCTCTCTCTCTCACTCTCTTTATTTCTCTCTCTCTCGCTCTCTCTCTCTCTCTCTCTCTCTCTCTCTCTCTCTCTCTCTCTCTCTCTCTCTCTCTCTCTCTCTCTCTCTCTCTCTGCAATGTCACTCTCTCCATTTTGTATATTTCTCTCTTCTCCTTCATCATGAAAATGGGTACATGAATGATGGTGGGTAAATGCCGGGAAAGATTACCGGGTAGCGAGCTACTTAAGGCTGTCAAGGAGTGCTCTCGTTACTATATACTTAGATAAATACATATATAAATAAATAAATAAATAGATAAATGAATAAATATCCGTCAATAAATAAGAGGGGATCTAATGAGTTCTAAGTTGATCGCTGCCGGTTTCAATCTCAATACCAGGAGCACTCCGCTTTTGAAATATAAATATCTCTCTATCCCTCTCTCTACCCCTCTCTCTCCCCCTCTCTCTCTTTATATTTCTCTCTCTCCTTCTCTCTCTCGCCCCTCCATTACATCGTTAGCGGTGTGTATGACACTTCACAAACGATACACACTCCTAATGAAGGCTCTACTAATGGAGTGTATGGTGCTCATTACTCGGGGAGAGGAGATGCTACTGACTGACTGCTGCTGGTGCTTCTGCACAGGTGTTTTCTCTCGACAGATGGAGAGGCGATGGTCGCGTGAGGGTGTTGAACTCAGAAATAGAATCCATAGAAAGGCCTTGGAACCTCTAACCCTGGCAATTTGACTGGTAAACTCATGGGTACACTCGCAATGGCTGCCTGGTATTGTGATGCAATCATTTCCATGGTAATCTGTGGTTGAACTGGACAGCAAGTGTCCCTCTGCCCTCTGACAGCCCATTTCATCGTGGAGAGACTGTATGATACGAGTGTCACGACATGGAGAGCTAGTTAGTGCAGGAGTGAGGAACCAGGCAGTGACCAGAATGGCCGTGCTATAGCTAATGAGCTTCTTTCTTTCTTTCTTTCTTTCTTTCTTTCTTTCTTTCTTTCTTTCTTTCTTTCTTTCTTTCTTTCTTTCTTTCTTTCTTTCTTTCTTTCTTTCTTTCTTTCTTTCTTTCTTTCTTTCTTTCTTTCTTTCTTTCTTTCTTTCTTTCTGTCTGTCTGTCTGTCTGTCTGTCTGTCTGTCTGTCTGTCTGTCTGTCTGTCTGTCTGTCTGTCTGTCTGTCTGTCTGTCTGTCTGTCTGTCTTCCCTTCCTTCTGTTTTATATCTTACATGGTATTGTCTTTTTTCCCCTCTTTCTCTCTCCAGATCTTTTTAGATTCCAACACAATTCGTCTGGGGAACATTCCTCACGGAACAGCGGCGGACCCGCTGCACGGGGCACCGGGCACCACGTACCCCAAACAGACTGTGTACGAGCTGTGCGTGTGCCCAAGCGGTAAGCTCTACCTGTCCCCGGCTGAGAAGGGCTCCACCTGCCAGACGACCAGCAACGTGTGTCTATGGAGCTGAGAGAGGGGGGGCCAGCGGACCGCTGAACACCAGAAAGGCCTTCCCCTCGTTAGGATCCCAGTCCAGGATACCAGGACCCCAACAGACCCTGTTCCCCATCCATCGATAGATTTACTTTCTTTGACAGACATTCTTCATTTTCTTTCTTTCTCTGTGGCGTTCTCTCTCTCTTTCTTTCTTCTCTCCTTCTCTCTCTCTCTCTCTCTTTTCTCTTCTTCCTTCTTTCTTTGTATTACTTTTCCTCTTTCTTTCCGTCAGTTGTTATTTCTTTCTCTAATCCTCTCTGTCGTTCTCTCTCCTGCTCTCTTTCTCCTCCCTTTGTCATCTCTCTCTCTCTCAGTCCTCCCAAATGAAGTAGAAAAATCAGGAATCCCTAGAATGAGGCTTGGGGGGAAAAAAGCCCCTTCTTCCAAACTTTTAATGGAACAAAAAACGATATAAAGTGACGATTTGTTCTCTCCTTTTGTTTTCTATTTTTCTATCGTTCTCAGATGGGGAATGAGTGTTGCGCCGCCGCCGGGCCCAACTTGAACCGAGAGATTTGCGCGGACTGATCTGTTTTTCTAAGAAAGCGATACACAGGTGCCTTTGCTATTGTTGGTAAAGCACATCACCTCCAACGTTCTCATCATCTTCAGTGGACCATCGTTAACTCACTGGAAAACTAACTGTCTCTGGCTTTTAGCCCTATAGAAATCTCTATACAGACTTCAAGTACAGTTTGATTTTTTTTCCTCTGATGTTTTCTTGATAAAAAAAAAGCACAAAATTATGCCATGTGTATAACAATACCAATAAAATGAAAAATAAAACAATATTGTTTTATAAAAACATCCTGAATCTGAGAATGCTCCGGGGTTGACTTTCTACTTTTTAATTTGAAGTGCTATGGTTATGTGTATGTTCTACATGTTGAGGTTGTGACCAATTCCCTGCTCTGAAACCATGGTCTAATGTAACATAAAGTAATAACACAACAAAGTGCAGTATTTCTCCTTTGTCTATCAGAGCTGAATCACAATTGTATTTATTTAGTTTGCCAGGTAAGTTGCCTGAGAACACATTCTCATTTACAGCAATGACAGGGGAGAGGAGGGGGGATGAATGAGGCAATTGGAAGCTGGGGATGATTAGGTGGCCATGATGGTATGAGGGCCAGATTGGGAATTTAGCCATGACACCGGGGTTAACACCCCTATTCTTACGATAAGTGCCATGTGATCTTTAGGACACCCGTTTAACGTCCCGACCGAAAGACAGCACGTTATGCAGGGCAATGTCCCCTTCACTGCCCTGGTGTAGCATCACCATGGAAACTATTAGGCTGAGCCAAAAAAAATATTTTAGGCTTTTAATTCTATTGAGCACTACAGACTTATCATATAAGGTTGGTATACCCAATCTGATGATTATTTGATTAGGAAGTTATACTTATTGTACCCTCACAAGACTCCAGGGCTCTCTAAAATACAGTATGTCCCACTTCTGTCACAACAAGATGACCTCATACAGCCTCCATTCAATCAGGATGCCCTCCTGAAAGAATCTGACAAGAGCAACAGCAACTTGTGGCCAGTCTGGAAACAACAGTTGGGTTTGTTGTGAGATGGGGCTGGGGCCAGGATTCAAACCAAATGCGCCGACATTGCACTACACTTGACTTTTATTAAAGGTAATTTCCCTGACTTTCACAGAGATCGCATTCGCTGTAAACGCCACAGATGTCGGCTTAAACATAAATTACCTTTTAAAAGTAAAATGTAGTGAGATGTCTGAGCATTGTGGTTTGTTTGAATCCCATTCCCAGTCTCTTTTGAGTCTTGGTCAAATGTAAGGAAACTGGGGAGAGTTTATAGTTATGATATTTAACTATCCAACCACCATGGTATTCACATACAACTACAAACAATATGGACACAATACGTTTTGTAAGTATTAAGTGGATACATTGATTTAAAAAAGAAACATATTTTTATTAATATTCACATGTATGTAAATACACAACCACATGTTTTAATAATGATTTAAACATATATAAAAAAAAAAAATTGATTCTATGCAATGTGTTTGTAAGATTGTTGTGAGGCGGCAATATTATCCAATGACAAAATCTGTTTGGAGTTTTCTTTCTTGTTGTATGCAAACTGTTTTCCTGCTTTCTTTGCATCCATTCCATCCATACAAAAAGGTTGAAGATCAAGACATAGAAACTTACAAGGTGACTCCGATTTTGAAATGCGGCGTCGGGGTCTGAGTCAAATTTACCATGAAATAGGACATCTTCATAAAACCATGCGGTCAGCCGCACTGGTGATGTGGCCTCTCCTTCTTTTCCTCACTCTCTCGGTTTACCACCTCTTCAGGAGATGGAAGGCGCTGCCTGGGCCTGTAAATAAGGGAGGAGGAGGAGGAGGAGGAGGAGGAGGAGGAGGGTAAACTAAACACTAGAGGCCATGTCACGGTCTTATATCTCATATTCTCTTCCACATTTAAGAAGATGGAAGGATGTGAAGATGGGAGGATGTGAAGATGGGAGGATGTGAAGATGGAAGGATGTGAAGATGGGAGGATGAGAAGATGGGAGGATGAGAAGATGGAGGGATGAGAAGACGGAATGATGTGAAGATGGGAGGATGAGAAGATGGGAGGATGAGAAGATGGAGGGATGAGAAGACAGAAGGATGTGAAGATGGGAGGATGAGAAGATGGAGGGATGAGAAGACGGAAGGATGAGAAGATGGAGGGATAAGAAGACGGAAGGATGTGAAGATGGGAGGATGAGAAGATGGGAGGATGAGAAGATGGAGGGATGAGAAGATGGGAGGATTGGAGGAATGAGAAGATGGGAAGAAGGGATGGTGGGAGTTCTGAAGTAGCGAGGTCAAACAACTGCTTTAGTAAAGTTATATGTGAGTTATTATTATAGGGAACTTTACTGGCTGTCATAGGTGGGTTGGTGTGGGTGGGTGCATATTTGCCTGTGTGTGTGTGTGCACTTGCCTGTTTGCTTGCCTGAATGCCTGTACCCGTGCAGTCACATTTGCATACTTGGCCACAAACACACATACAGTACCTGTGTGTGTACACAAACATCATTGTCATAAAGTGCGCTGAATGACCCAAGCTGTGCCGTGCTCATACTGGTCTCATTGCCAATTCATGGTATGCTCCGTCTGTCTGGCAGTGGATAGGGCCAGTCAGAGATATGGTCCAGACCTGGCACTCTTCTATCTGGGTCTGAATAATTTAACACTACCCGAATCCACATGACACGAGTGATTCTCTCATTCTGATTGGATCAGCTTGAGTTTTCTCTTCCTGTCTGGACTTAGACAGGTCTGTGGTTGGTGGAGGACACTGGGAGAATATGATGTTTGCTCTCCAGGCTGGAGTGATTTTGTTTGAGCTCCTCAGGAGGGAGAGGAGAGGCACTTGGAGTGTCTGGACAGGGGTTCCCAAACTCGCTCCTGCCCCTGCCCCCCCCCCCCAACTCATCATCAAGCATTGATTATTTGAATCAGCTGTGTAGTGCTAGGGCAAAAACCTAAACGTGCACCCAGGGGGGGCCCAGGACCGAGTTTGGGAAACTCTGCTCTAGGATGTGCCTTGGGACATGGGATAGTCATGTCCACAGAACCTCTTTTGATTCATATACACACACACACACACACACACATTTGGTACACACACGTGTGTAGACTCAGGCATATCACGTTATGTCACTCATAAGTATTCATGATTGTGGACTAACACAACACGTCTTATCTCTTCCAACACAGAGACACACATATGCTCTCTCTCTCTTTCTCTCTCTCTCTTTTTCTCTCCTCTAAGATGACAGTGGCAGGATGATGAATGTGGATCTGCATCACAGCCTAGCTCCTCCCAGGCCAGGGGTGCAGAGAGAGAGAGAGAGTAGAGGAGACAAGATAATGGTATTTCATTTTCTCTTAACACTCAAATCAAATGTTATTCATCACATGCTTTGTAAACAACAGGTGTAGACTAACAGTGAAGTGCTTACTTAGGGGCCCTTCCCAACTACGCAGAGATGAAAAAAAAAAGAGAAATAATAGAAAAATAATAACAGGAGGAATAAATACACAATGAGTAACGATAACTTGGCTATATACATGGGGTACTGAGTCGATGTGAAGGGGTACAGGGTAATTGAGGTAGATATGTACATATAGGTAGGGGTAAGGTGACTAGGCAACAGGATAAATAATTAACAGGCGTTCCTGGACACAGGGACTATGGTGGTCTGCTTGAAACATGTAAGTATTACAGACTGGGTCAGGGAGAGGTGGAAAATGTCAGTGAAGACACTTTCCATCGGCTACGGAGAGCAAGATCACACGGTTGTCCGGAACTGCTGGAGCTGTCATGCATGGTTCAGTGTTGCTTACCTCGGAGTGAGCATAGAAGGAATGTAGCTTGTCTGGTAGGCTCGCAACTGGGTTTCCCTTTGTAATCTGTGATAGTTTGCAAGCCCTGCCACATCCGATGAGCATTAGAGCCGGCGTAGGAGTCGATCTTAGTCCCGTATTGACGTTTTGATGGCTCGTCGGAGGTTGTTGCGGGATTTCTAATAAGTGTCCGGATTAGTGTCAATATCACACAATATCTAGGTACATAGTACAGTGCAAATTACAAAACTATATATATATATATATACTGTATATAAAATGGCTGTCTCTTCACGGTCCCCTTTGTGCAGTAAGGTGCTCTTTTTTTTTTTTTACTGTTTAAAAAAACAACGTGTGGCACTATACAGCTCGTTAAGTGTGTTCTTAGTGCCATCATCAGTTTGTGGTGGTAAATAGATAGCTACAGAAAAATATAGATAAACTCTCTTGGTAAACAGTATGGTCAGCAGCTTATCATAGTTATTCTAACTCAGGCGAGCAAAACCTCAAGTCTTCCATAACTTTAGAGATTGCGCGCCAGCTGTTGTTAACAAAGAGACACACACCTCCCCCAACGAACCCGAAGATGCCATTCGGTCTTGACGATGCATAGAAAAACCAGCTAGATGCATATTCTCCATGTCCTTGTTCAACCACGACTCCGAGAAACATCGCATATTACAGTTCTTTAGGTCCCGTTGATAGGATAGTCTCAAAGGAGCTCGTCCAGTTTGTTCTCCAGTGATTGTGCGTTGGCCAATAGAACGGAGGGTAGAGGCAGTTTATTTACTCATCGACGTAGTCTGGTCAGGGAGCCGCTCGTTTGCCTCTCTTGCACCGTCTCTTCCTCTTCCGAGTCCCGGGGATTAGGGCCTGGTCCGGAATGAGCAGTATATCTACAGCTGCCGACTCGTTGAAGTAAAAATCTTCATTCAAATCGAGGTTAGCGATCGCTGTTCTGATGTCCAGAAGCTGTTTTCGGTCATAGGAAATTATGGTGGTGTCCAATTATTTATTTTAATCAGCGTAAATAAACTGACAAAACAGCAGAATTGGACAGGAGCCCCGTAAGACAGCAGCTATCCACTGCAGCGCCATCTTTGTAGAATAAGTTGTCATTTTAGTCATTTAGCAGACACTCTTATCCAGAGCGACTTACTAGAGCAATTAGGGTTACGTGCCTTGCTCAAGAGCACATCAGCAGATTTCTCACCTCATCTTCTCAGGGATTCGAACCAGCGAGCTTTTGGTAACTGGCTCAACACTCTTAACCGCTAGGCTACCTGTCAGCCTAAATTTCATATAAGTTACATACTCAGCAGGAAGAGAAGGACCCCATCTCTGGCTCCATCACCCCATCACTGTGCTGTTATCACTGATACCATACTGACAGACCGTGAGGGGGAAGGGTGAATGTGTGTGCGAGGGGGGATCTGTGTGATAATTTACATTTTAGTCATTTAGCGGACGCTCTTATCCAGAGCGATTTACAGTTAGTGAGTGCATACATTTTTCATACTGGCCCCCCGTGGGAATCGAACCCACAACCCTGGCATTGCAAGCGCCATGCTCTACCAACTGAGCTACACGGGACACTGTGTATGTGTGTTAACGTAGAATACATATGTGTGTTAACGTGGATTTTTTTTGGTAATTTGACTGCATTGTTTTGCTTCTTCTAAATCATAATATGTATAAATTAAGAGATTAAGGTGAGGCTATTATCGTAGCAATACAGCTAATGAGATTGCATATGGTCACTTTAATTCTTAATAAATACTAGTTACATTTGGACGGTTCTGCAATTGCTGCAATTGCTACTTCAAGGTGTACCCTTGAGACTTGTTAATGTACAATATGACAGGAATCATATTCTGTCATGTTCCTACTAATACAATCCTCCCATCAGCGCATTCAACCACATATACTTTTTTTATGCGAGCAATCATCCAGAACATTACGCTAGTCAGTGGCCCTATTTGGCCTTAATGGGTCATTTAAATCACCAGAAAAACGTTCCTATTAAATTGATTTGGGGGGAGGGGGGGTTGGTACTGTATCGTAACTATGCACAGAGGGACATATAGTGTAGACCTCTATGTGTTCCTTCTGTTCCTGTGGGAGGGTCTGTTCCTGTACTAGATGTTAAATAGAATACCACAAATGGACAATAGCATCGTTAAAGTGCATTGTGGCGGTTGAATGTGGTGTGTGCTGTAAGAGTCCACTCTACCAAGTGCTAAAAGGGCGAGTGTCCTCCATACACCTCCAAGTACCATATCTGCAGTTGGTGACTTCAAACAGGTACATAACTCCTGGGATCCCCAACATAAATTGAAATAATAGTGAAACTTTAATGTCACCACATAATCATCCTCTCCAATCTCCAATAAAACGCATTTTCCCCAGATATCCGATGATAATCTCCTTCTACTCTTCCTTGTATGACCTAATAGTTGGTGACAGGCAATTTCGTGGTCGCCTCTACCGATGAGAAGGAAGTGATATTGGGTTAAGGTTTATTGGGTCAACGGGATATTGACGCATCCATCAAATAATTGTTTCAGTGGTGTGTGTGTGTGTAGGAGTGTGTTTATCACTCCCTCTGGCTATGGCGAGCGTTGTCACTTAGAGCATTGGTTAGACTGGTTGTTATGACACTGCCAGAGGTAATCCCCATAGCAACATTAACGCCAGCTAACGCTAAAATTGTTCTATTTTTGTTGACTATCCTCTGTGGAGAATTCTGCATTTGCTCAGGCTCTAGCATATTTTGGCTCTAATTGGTGACTGAGCATGGTTAGATTATGCATATTGATATGAACTGTTTGTCCTGTCATGTTTGTGTAATTAAATGATGAGCTATTATCAGTCAGTATGTGTGGCTGATCAGTGTTACTAGGACTATAGCCGTGTCAGAATACCTGGACTTGCGTTCTAAATAGTAGGCATTTTGGGTATGCGAAAATAGAATGTTTTATAGTATGAGAAATTTCGAAAATGTTCTTCGCTTTAAATGCCATACTCTTTTCGACTTTTCATCTAGCATGAATTTGCTGCTATTGATGAAGATAATCGTTTCTTCAGACCCACGTGTGTTTGACAATGAAGTGATAATGCCAGAGAAGTCAGTATTTAGAGGATATATTGGCACGGGTGTTGTTTGTTCTAAATGTTCCATTGCCATACTGGCTGGCAACGTTCTTATTCCTTGCTTGATAGCTAGCCAACTACAGCTAATTTACAGTCAAGTCAAAAAGTGCAGCCAGAATAACAGCAAAGCAGCTGCATTTGCATTTGTTTAAGCTGTTTTCTAGTGACATTTATTTGGGTACATCCATAACAATGAGCTAATGAGGCGCGATTTTGCCTGGCATAGAAAATGTGCTCACTCGTCAGGACACTGTTGTTCAGAGGAGCTAGCCAACAACACAGCTAACACAATCACTTCAAATTGAAGCTGGAAAGACTGCAAACTAGCTGCACTTTGTTTCGTTTCACCTTTTTTCAATTGACATTTCTTTGTATATATCCATAAAAATGATGCCAGCTGATTCATGATTTCGACTGGCTGAGAAACGCTGCCTGCCTGTCTGTCTCATCCCGACACGTTCATTACTATGGGACAGTTGGAGATCGAATTTGAATATTGAAACAATGTTGCAAATGTCAGAGAGACAGACAGCAAGGTTTATACAAATCTCGCTGTTGAAAACTAAATGTTAGTCTAAAAGAAATGTGAGATCATGTCTAGATGCTTTTTATAGTGGAGATCAAGTTCATAAAGTGCCTGGCTGGGCTAATGAGACAGTGGATTGCGCAGTCAGATGGAACAGAGTAAATTGGCATTTTAACATCATAGATTTAGCCGGTGGTAACTTGTGGAATAGACGCCGTCTGGAATGCGGTTTTAACCTATCAGCATTCAGGAATATACCTACCCGTTGTATAACAGCTGATAATCATCTGAAAATTAGCTAAGGGGATGCGCTACTAAAATGAAAGAATGGCGGGAATCAACACATTTTAGTCATTTAGCAGACGCTCTTATCCAGAGCGACTTACAGTTAGTGAGTGCATCAATTTTTCATACTGGCCCCCTGTGGGAATCAAACCCACAACCCTTGGCGTTGCAAGCGCCATGCTCTACCAACTGAGCTACAGGAGGGCTAGATCACGCATTTTCAGTATAGGTGAGTCTAGTATGGTAATATTTGTTGCTCTAATACATTTTCACTAAAGAGAACGTTCTAAATAGCATGTAGTATTAGTACACAGTATGTCGTTTTAGTAAGTAGTAGGCAAGACCAATTTCAGACACGGCCTGTGTGTTCAGTCTGGAGGATGTAGGAGGAAGTTGCCCTCAGAGACTGATCTAAGGTCAGTTTGGCTTGTTTCTCCCTAATGTTCAAGGTTAGGATTTGGGGAGGGGGAGCTCATCCTAGAACTGCACCTAAATGGGTCAAACTTTTGTTGCCGTGAATTTTTACAGCACTGCAGAAAATGCTAACTTGTGTATTCTAGGATTAAATAGGCTTCTAAAGTTTGTAATTTACACTTTAAAATGTCAGACTTTATTTGCCCCAACAAAAAATTTATCAAACCCTACAAAAAAATAATCTATAAATTATAATCCACATAATAATTCACATTTCCTGTTGCTGCAGGATTTTTTTTCCTGCTGTAGCAAACTGGCTCAAATAAAGATCCTACATCTGTATGACTGTGTGTGTGACAGTTGTGTGAGTGTGTGTTTGAGTGTGTGTGTGACAGGTGTGTGTGGCCCGATTCATTAGCGTCTCCCCCGAGACCTGGGAAGAGAGCTGAGTAAATCACCTTGTCAGTGGTAAAAACTTTCTGCTTATCCAACTGAATTCTGCCCCAGTACCAGTACCTTCCGGGTAGGCTATGTATTTCCAAATTCCAAGGGAAAGTAGTCACCGGAAAGGTCCTTGTACCATTGTCGACCGGCATGAATTACATTTTGTATCACGTGTGAGGGACCGACCACCTTAGCCCAGTTGTGTAACAATTAAAAACAGTGCCGGGGGGCTCTGAGGTTTCGATTACACCTCTCTCTCTCTCTCTCTCTCTCTCTCTCTCTCTCTCTCTCGGTCTCTCGCTCTCTCTCTCTCTCTCTCTCTATCTCTCTCTCTCTCAATTCAAATGGGCTTTATTGGCATGGAAAACATGTTTACATTGCCAAAGCAAGTGAAATAAACAAAAGTGAGAAGACACAAAACAACATCTCTCTCTCTCTCTTGTTCTCTCTCTCTCTCTCTCTCTCTCTCTCTCTCTCTCTCTCTCTCTCTCTCTCTCTCTCTCTCTCTCTCTCTCTCTCTCTCTCTCTCTCTCTTGTTCTCTCTCACTCTCTCTTTATCCCCCAGACATATGTTCCTGCCGTCTGTTACCTGAATGTTTGGATATGCCCGTCAGCCTTCCGCTGATCTAGAGTCAGTTTGTACCAAGTGCATTTAGCTGTCTGGATGTGGTCGTCAGTGCTCTGCTGCTCTGAGGTCAGTTTCCACGCTGTCTATTCCTAGGCATCTGGCTGTGGTAGTCAGGCCCTTCGTACCCATCCTACAGTCAGAACCAGTGGACGCTGCTGAGTAATAATGGCTGGAACTAACGGCTCCAGCCATTACGACGAGCCCGTCCTCGCCAATTAAGTTGCCACCAACCTCCTGTGGTCAGAACACAGCAGCAGTATGTGGTCGGTGTATCATTAAACCTCACTGGCCGACACTTGGCCAGCTGCGACCGGCCACCCAACCGCTAGATCCAACTGCCTGGAGAACTATTGGGTAAAAATAGAACAGTACAGGGAAGTTTGGTTCAGGTCTGCTACAGAGGATATACTGGAGGGTGTTACAAAGTGGTCTGTGTCCGTGTATGTGTGTGTGTGCTTCTGTGTGTTTGTGTGCTTGCATGCATGTATATGTGCCATACTTGTTGTAGCTAATAGGAAATATACTGAACAAAAATATAAACGGTCTGTAGTTGTGAGGCCGGTTGGTTGTACTGCCAAATTCTCTAAAACGATGTTGGAGGCGGCTTATGGTAGAGAAATGAACATTCAATTCTCTGGCAACAGCTCTGGTGTATTTGTCACATGCGTCGAATACAACAGGCGTAGACCTTACAGTGACATGCTTACTTAAAGGCCCTTAACCAAAAATGCAGTTTTAAGAAAAATAAGTGTTAAGTAAAAAATTAAAATGACTAATAATTAAAGAGCAGCAGGAATGCCGTCCAATGGAGGGAGGACGGCATTCCCGTCTATCACAATTATCCATTTGATGTATTCAGCCTGGAGAACATGGAGTGATTGCTCAGTCAATTGGACTGGTAATATCAGATTGCTGTATCAGCGCTAGGGAGTGATAGCCTCTTAACCTTCAATATTTGGTTGTGTAATAGGGGTGTATTAAATATGTAACAGGGTTGTGTGATACAGGATGTGACATAGAGGACATGCATCTATTTACTATATATATATTTATTTTTCTTCCAGTGAGATTGTGAAGATGAGTGCAGATTGCACATGATTCATAATCAGTGTGCCGTGTGGGACTCAACTTTTGAGGTGGCCATTATATTTAACAGCAAATATGTGTTTTAGTGTAACAGTGGATTTTAGACTTGTTAACAGATGTAGGATCTACATTTGAGCCAGTTTTCTATAACAGGAAAATAATCCTGCAGCAACAGGAAATTTGAATTATTACAGTGCATTCGGGAAGTATTCAGACCCCTTCACTTTTTTCACATTTTGTTACGTTACAGCCTTATTCTAAAATAGATGAAATAAAAAAAAAAAATCCTCATCAATCTACACACAATACTCCATAATGACAAAGTGAAAACAGGTTTTTAGACATTTGTGGAACATTTATAAAAAAATAAAATAAAAAATAAAATACCTTATTTCCATAAGAATTCAGACCCTTTGCTATGACACTCGAAATTGAGATCAGGTTCATCCTGTTTCCAATGGTCATCCTTGAGATGTTTCTACAACTTGATTGGAGTCCACCTGTGGTAACTATATAAGGTCCCACAGTTAACAGTGCATGTCAGAGCAAAAACCAAGCCATGAGGTCGAAGGAATTGTCTGTAGAGCTCAGAGACAGGATTGTGTTGAGGCACAGTTTTGGGGAAGGGTACTAAAAAATGTCTGCAGCATTGAAGGTCCCCAAGAACACAGTGGCCTCCATTATTCTTAAATGGAATAAGTTTGGAACCACCAAGACTCTTCCTTGAGCTGGCCGCCCGGCCAAACTGAGCAATTGGGGGAGAAGGGCTTTGGTCAGAGAGGTGACCAAGAACCCGATGGTCACTCTGACAGAACTCCAGAGTTCCTCTGTGGAGATGGGAGAACCTTCCAGAAGGACAACCATCTCCACAGCACTCCACCAATCAGGCCTTTATGGTAGAGTGGCTAGACTGAAGCCACTCCTCAGTAAAAGGCACATAACAGCCCTCTTGGAGTTTGCCAAAAGGCACCTAAAGACTCTCAGACCATAAGAAATAAGATTCTCTGGTCTGATGAAACCAAGATTGAACTCTTTGGCCTGTATGCCAAGCGTCACATCTGGAGGAAATCTGGCACCATCCCTACTGTGAAGCATGGTGGTGGCAGCATCATGCTGTGGGGATGTATTTCAGCGGCAGGGACTGGGAGACTAGTCAGGATCAAGGGAAAGATGAACGGAGCAAAGTACAGAGTGATCCTTGATGAAAACCTGCTTCAGAGTGCTCAGGACCTCAGACTGGGGCGAAGGTTCACCTTCCAACAGGACAACGACCCTAAGAAAACAGCCAAGACAACGCAGGAGTGGCTTCAGTACAAGTCTCTGAATGTCCTTGAGTGGCCCAGCCAGAGCCCAGACTTGAACCTGATCGAACATCTTTTATTTTTTATTGATTTATTTTTTATTTAACCTTTATTTAACCAGGTAAGCCAGTTGAGAACAAGTTCTCATTTACAACTGCGACCTGGCCAAGATAAAGCAAAGCAGTGCGATAAAAACAACAACAACACAGAGTTATATATGGGATAAACACAACGTACAGTCAATAACACAATAGAAAATCTATATACAGTGTGTGCAAATGTAGTAAGTTATAGAGGTAAGGAAAATCAATAGGGCATAGTGCAAAACATTACAATTTAGTATTAACACTGGAATGATAGATGTGCAGAAGATTATGTGCAAATAGAGATACTGGGGTGCAAATGAGCAAAATAAATAACAATATGGGGATGAGGTAGTTGGGTGGGCTAATTTCAGAATGGCTGTGTACAGGTGCAGTGATCGGTAAGCTGCTCTGACAACAGATGCTTAAAGTTAGTGAGGGAGATAAGAGTCTCCAGCTTCAGAGATTTTTGCAGTTCGTTCCAGTCATTGGCAGCAGAGAATTGGAAGGAATGGCGGCCAAAGGAGGTGTTGGCTTTGGGGATGACCAGTGAGATATACCTGCTGGAGCGCAGACTACGGGTGGGTGTTGCTATGGTGACCAATGAGCTAAGATAAGGCGGGGATTTGCCTAGCAGTGATTTATAGATGACCTGGAGCCAGTGGGTTTGGCGACGAATATATGTAGTGAGGGCCAGCCAACGAGAGCGTACAGGTCACAATGGTGGGTAGTATATGGGGCTTTGGTGACAAAACGGATGGCACTGTGATAGACTACATCCAATTTGCTGGGTAGAGTGTTGGAGGCTATTTTGTAATTGACATCGCCGAAGTCAATGATCGGTAGGATAGTTCGTTTTTTACGAGAGCATGTTTGGCAGCATGAGTGAAGGAGGCTTTGTTGCGAAATAGGAAGCCGATTCTAGATTTAACTATGGATTGGAGATGCTCAATGTGAGTCTGGAGAGACCTGAAAATAGCTGTGCAGTGACGCTCCCCATCCAACCTGACAGAGCTTGAGAGGATCTGCAGAGAAGAATGGGAGAAACTCCCCACATACAGATGTGCCAAGCTTGTAGCGTCATACCAAGGAGACTTGAGGCCGTAATCACTGCCAAAGGTGCTTCAACAAAGTACTGAGTAAAGGGTCTGAATACTAATGTAAGTTTGATATTTCAGTTTTAATTTATTTTATAAATTTGCACACAAAAAAACAACCTATTTTTGCTTCATCATTATGGGGTATTGTGTGTAGATTGATGAGGGGAAAAAAACGATTTAATCCATTTTAAAATAAGGCTGTAACATAACAAAATGTGGAAAATGTACTTTCCGAATGCACTATATGTGGATTATAGTTCATGGACATTTGTGTGGGTGTTGATACATTTTTCGTAAGGGAAAATCAAGTCTGAAATTTCAAAGTGGACATTACAAACTTAAGAAGCCTTTTAAAACCTCAAATAAACTACACGTTTTAAATTTCCTGCATTGCAGGGAAGTTCTCCCACAATAGGGTGATCAAATTAAGATCCCACATCTGTATATGGCTTAATTGTACATTTCCACAGTAGAGTCATAGGCATATATGGCATAAGCCCATAGGGAGTGTATCAGACTGAAACAGTCTGCAGTGCTATACCATATAAGCCATTTTATGTATTTACAGACAGACATTGGAGATGGGTAGAGTCGTTTCACATCCTGCTAATACAAGACACTCATCTCCAGCCACCTAATGGAGGTTATCACATCAGAGGTCGCTCACGTGGCACCCTGAATGTAGCAACGCGCATGCCCCGCCCACCTGAGGATCTGTCTTTTTCAGCCATCTATTTCCTGTGTTTTATTTTGCAAAATCCACTTGTAACTTCCATTTTGATTAACTGCTTTCCTTTTACTCCTGCGACTCTTCCATACTCTTGTTTGTGCCTGTAATTTTCCCCCGTTAACCCCGGTAATGGCTGAAATAGGCTCAATGGAATACATTTGTCTTTCCGCTAAATCCTTAAGAATGCAAAAGTTTTGTTGGGGATTAAACTCACCGTCTCGACACTTACATCTCAAGTAAGAGAGAAAGATTACTTTATTTTCATTGGTGTACATTTTCGGTGGAATTGAAAAAAGCAATAATTTAATACAGCTGAAATGTTTACAAATTAGATGCACTGAAATGAAAGCAACTTCCGAAAATGAACACTCGGAATATAGTGATATTATGTCTGATCTCGCAAACAATGTAAAGTATGTTTAGATAGGGGTAATCTAGAGCCAAGCCTGTTGGTTTTCAATCTGAGGGTATCCTGCTATTGAAAAAAAACAAATTAATGAGTCAGTCTAGACACCACAGGTGAGTGCAGGAAGTGACACAGGAAGTGTTTGATGGTTGCAGCCCTGTTCCACCCCTTTATGTTAATGGTTAATATATGCAAATACACCCAGTGTATTTATGTAAAGTATGCACATTTAATTTTCTTAATTTTAACACAAAATATATAAATAATAAAAAATACCTGATACAAAGACAACATTTATATGAGCGCATTCTATGAAAAATAGGGAACATTTGACAATAAATGTAATACTTGAATTCCCACCAAAATCACTCCATTCGTCATTTGTCCGGGGGGGGGGAGGGGGTTCTGGGTGAGTTTAAAGGATTTTAAGGGGCCAGGGCTGAAGCACTTGGCTTCTTGGAATGCTGTGTCTTCTACCAGGGAACATGGTGTCTATAAGTCAGGTGCACGCGTCTATGTGCTACACTTGATGTGTTGTGAAATGATCTGTTCTTCTTGGAATTATGTGACAGGTGAAACATTGATCATGAGACCGTTGGTTCAATACTAAAGCTACCTGGACTTATCAAGGGCTTTGGAGTGATGGCAATCGATAGCTTTTGTAGGATCAAATGTTATCAATCAAGGACACAATAGGCCTACAGTGAGGATCATTTGTGTAGATGCCAGGGTTCTTCATCCTATCAAAACCAGGACACCCTGATTTTCAAAAAGCTTACATTTGACATTGCTTGAAGGTAATGCTAATGGTTACCATACTCTACATGGTGTGATCAGCTACAACCACAGGGAAGTGTACCTTTCAGTAATGCTAATATACACTTTCAAACCACCTTCCTCCGTGCTTGGATGACTCTAACAAAAAAGCCATTTGAAGAGGTGAATCGGCTGTCAGGTTCCATATTGAAAGATGTATTTGAAATAGCTGTTAGCCCTAACTGGCCCCTAATAAAAACGGATGGATTGGGTTTGATGATTCCTGCCTTTTGAGTACAAAGGAAGGCAGTTAGTGTGAGTGCTAGTTCTCTCTGAGTGAATGGCACAGTGATTAAAGGCCAAATGCAGCTGTTTTTATCTCAATATCAAATCATTTCTGGGTAACAATTAGGTACCTTACTGTGATTGTTTTCAATTAAAATGGTAAAAAATAAGAAAAAAATAGCTTCTTAGCCAAGAGCAATTTCTAAAGTAAGAATTTTTCTAGAACTATCTGGGAGTGGTCTGACAGGAGGGGAAAACTGAAAACTAGCTCTTATTGGCAGAGAGGTTTGGAACTGTCTTTCTTATTGGTCTATTAACTAATTTACCGCCTGGTGATGTAACTAGGCAGGCAAAAACTCGATCCCACCAAAACGGGCTGAAATTTCAGGCGGTCTTTTCAAACAGCTCTTACACTAAAAGGGCATTATCATAATTTTCACAGTATTATTCCAACCTCATAGTGTGGAAATGTATATAAAACGTGTTTTGACTGCACTGGGCCGTCAATGATCACGGTGGGTAGAGATGAGAATGTCTGAATGTCTTGGAATGAACTGTACTGTATCTAGTCATTGTTACAACTCTCTTAGTCACTATTATTAGTAGTACTAAAACAAGCTACCTGCTCTCTGTCCTCTCCTCTCCATCCATGTTCTACATGGAACCCAAGAGGGGACAGCAGAAGAACCCTTTTGGAACACTTTTTTTCTGAGTGTAGGGAGGAAGGGAACAAGTGTTGACACCGGCTCCGGGTACGATTGAAGGTGTTTTTGGGCGACTAATTAAATCTGTCGACCCCCACGCGGAGCTCTTTGATTCTGGCACTACAGGGATCCCGCAGGCTTGCCCCGGCCCGCCCCAGTGGGAGTCTGGGTAAATGTGATCAAACCTCACATCTCTACTTTCATCATTTGGCACGGCGGTGGTCACGGAGGAGAAGAAACGGACAGATAACCCCTTTATTTTCTTCACCGTCTTGTTTTTTTGTTGCTTTGTTATTCACATCATTTTCTATGTTAACGTAGCAGAATAAAAAGGTTTTGACCTGAGGTGACTCCGATATCAGGCTGCCAGTTGCTCTCTCTCTTTCTTTCTCACTCTTTCCATGTCATTCTCTCTCTCCGTGTCATTCATGTTTGTATGCATCAGCATTCCTAATTCTGGGAACTACCGACAGAGCAATTTGTGTTTTTCAATTCATGTTCATTAACGCTAGGTCCCCGCCTGCCGCCCTTCAATACTACTAACTTAAATGTTAATGCTGAGACCATCCTCCTTTGATTGAAAAAAAGTTGTCTGTCTCTGTGGAAGCCGCTTGCTGATCATGTTAGCTAATGTTCGCCCAGTCAACAGCCAACGTCCCCAGACCATTAGCATTATAGAATCTTTCAGTGGGGAAATTATGTAGGTTCTTTCATGATTTTCCATTTCTGGTGGATTTCAAATGGAGGTATAGCCTATCTATACTCGCTGGTTATTAGTTTGGATGTTATTTCGGGAGCAGATTGGAGAAGTCACGAGGGACGGCCCTGACTCGCCCCCTCTGAATCATGGCAAGTTATCATGGTGTAATGGATGAAAAGGCCTAATGAGTATGAATCAGGTTGGAGGCAGCAGGTACACTCCTGGACCGCTCTGCTATGTAATCTAATTACCTACACTGAGGTTATTGTTGTTGTTGTCAGAGAGAGAGATGAGAGGGAGGGGGGGGTGAAGATTGATGAGAGATGGAGGGAGGGAGGGAGTTGGATGAGATGAGAGATGGCGAGAGGGAGAGGGGGAGAGAGGATGTAGAAGGGTGGAGGGAGGGAGGGAGGGGGAGGGAGGGAGATATACAGAAAGATATATACAGGCAGTTAGAGGGAGGGTGAGTGTGATGGATAGAGAGAGGGAAGAAAGGGAGAGAGATAGAGAGAGTGAGGTAGGCAGAGAGAGAGAGAGAGATTGAGAAAAGAGAGAGGCCACAGTTATGAAGATGAGTCATTCATTGTCCTATTCTACTTGACCGGGGGCTCAGAGAGAGAGAGAGAGAGAGAGAGAGAGAGAGAGAGAGAGAGAGAGAGAGAGAGAGAGAGAGAGAGAGAGAGAGAGAGAGAGAGAGAGAGAGAGAGAGAGAGAGAGAGAGAGAGAGAGAGAGAGAGAGAGAGAGAGAGAGAGAGAGAGAGAGAGAGACCTGCCCGGGCCTCCGAAAATTAAATACAAAATCCATCTGGCCTCCAAATTCAATCACGTACCCCTTTGCAAATGACCCTCGCAATTGAATCCTCACAACAATGTGTAGTTTCTGAGACAAAGCTTGTCTGTCGGACTGAGGGAGAATATGATTAATACTAATACAGTACACTGACCAAAATGAATGACTTAACAAAACATGACATCGACCACACTATTCTCTTTCTATTGATTGGATGGTACTTTTGCTGTCTCTTTCTGAAAGACAAGTTGTTTTATTGAACCATCTATGTATTAGATATCCAGTCATATCTTTTCTGTCTTGGTTTGAGTAGCACAGTTAGTTGGCAAAATGACCAAAGTTGTTGGTACAATCCCCGCTTGATCCACAAGCCACTGTAGACGCACGTCAGCTCAAATAAGCCCATCTGCCAAATCTATGAAGGTAAATGCCTGCTATTCTGAGCTGTTCAAATCAAAGTTTATTGGTTGCGTACACAGTTTAGCAGATGTAATAGTGGGTGCAGAGAAATGTTTGAGTTACTAGCTCCTACCAAGGCAGTTCAAATGACAAACAAGTACAGAAATGATAATCAAAACCTAGAAACAAGAAATCGCGAATGTCCGGACGAATTTAGTTAACAACCCAAATAACACCATCAGTAATCCAAATGCAATTTATGCATACAGTGCATTCAGAAAGTATTCAGACCCCTTGACTTTTTCACGTTTTGCTACGTTACAGCCTTATTCTAAAATGGATTAAATAGTTTTTTTTCCCTCATCAGTCTACGCACAATATCCCATAATGACTAGGCAAAAACAGGTTTTTAGAAATATTTGCAAATGTATAAAAAATACAAAACTGAAATTTAACATTTACATAAGTATTCAGACCCTTTACTCAGTACTTTGTTGAAACACCTTTGGCAGCGATTACAGCCTTGAGTCTTCTTGGGTATGACGCTACAAGCTTGGCACACCTGTATTTGGTGAGTTTCTCCCATTCTTCTCTGCAGATCCTCTCAAGCTCTGTCAGGTTGGATGGGGAGCGTCGCTGCACAGCTATTTTCAGGTCTCTTCAGAGATATTCAATCGGGTTCAAGGACGGGCTCTGGCTGGGCCACTCAAGGACATTCAGAGACTTGTCCCGAAGCCACTCCTGCGTTGTCTTGGCTGTTTTCTTAGGGTCGTTGTCGTGTTGGAAGGTGAACCTTCGCCCCCAGTCTGAGGTCCTGAGCACTCTGGAGCAGTTTTTCATCAAGGATCTCTCTGTACTTTGCTCCGTTCATCTTTCCCTCGATCCTGACTAGTCTCCCAGTCCCTGCCACTGAAAAACACAGCGTGATGCTGCCACCACCATGCTTCACAGTAGGGATGGTGCCAGGTTTCCTCCAGACGTAACGCTTGGCATTCAGGCCAAATAATTAAATCTTGGTTTAATTAGACCAGAAAATCTTGTTTCTCATGGTCTGAGAGTCCTTTCGGTGCCTTTTGGCAAACTCCAAGCGGGCTGGCATGTGCTTTTTACTGAGGAGTGGCTTCCATCTAGCATAAAGGCCTGATTGGTGGAGTGCTGCAGAGATGGTTGTCCTTCTGGAAGGTTCTCCCATCTCCACAGAGGAACTCTGGAGCTCTGTCAGAGTGACCATCGGGTTATTGGTCACCTCCCTGACCAAGGCCCTTCTCCCCCGACTGCTCAGTTTGGCCGGGTGGCCAGCTCTAGGAAGAGTCTTGGTGGTTCCAAACTTCTTCCATTTAAGAATGATGGAGGCCACTGTGTTCTTGGGGACCTTCAATGCTGCATAAATGTTTTGGTACCCATCCCCAGATCTGTGCCTCGACACATTCCGGTCTCGAATCCAGCATATAAAAATACAGTAACAACAATGCAATGTACAGTAGTAGATCTATTAGAATGATCTATGTGACGAATACAGTATATTAAAATACAGTAACAACAATGCAATTTATAGTAGTAATTCTATTAGAATGATCTATTTCAAGATTACAGTATATATATATATATATATAATCCGGTATATAAATAAGAATCATCAAGAATCATGTTGTGTGAAGAGTGCTGAATCACTTCAGAGCCACCTGAGGTTCCTTTTAGTGTAGGCCTTGTGTAAAACCACCACCGTCAAACCTGCTTGATGATACTCTCTGTAATACAAGATGGAGCTCCGTCAAAGCGGTGGCATCTCGCTTCAGACAAAAATAATGTCCGTTTTACTCACAATGATTCAGCTTAGCACCACCGGAGGCATTCTCTCTTATTCTCTCATTCTCTCACCCTCTCATTCTCTCACCCTCTCATTCAATCAATCAATCAATCAATCAATTTTATTTTATATAGCCCTTCTTACATCAGCTAATATCTCGAAGTGCTGTACAGAAACCCAGCCTAAAACCCCAAACAGCTAGTAATGCAGGTGTAGAAGCACGGTGGCTAGGAAAAACTCCCTAGAAAGGCGAAAGCCTAGGAAGAAACCTAGAGAGGAACCAGGCTATGAGGGGTGGCCAGTCCTCTTCTGGCTGTGCCGGGTGGAGATTATAACAGAACCATGCCAAGATGTTCAAAAATGTTCATAAGTGACAAGCATGGTCAAATAATAATCAGGAATAAATCTCAGTTGGCTTTTCATAGCCGATCATTAAGAGTTGAAAACAGCAGGTCTGGGACAGGTAGGGGTTCCATAACCGCAGGCAGAACAGTTGAAACTGGAATAGCAGCAAGGCCAGGCGGACTGGGGACAGCAAGGAGTCACCACGGCCGGTAGTCCCGACGTATGGTCCTAGGGCTCAGGTCTCTCAGTTGGCTTTTCATAGCCGATCATTAAAGAGTTGAAAACAGCAGGTCTGGGACAGGTAGGGGTTTCGTAGCCGCAGGCAGAACAGTTGAAACTGGAATAGCAGCAAGGCCAGGCGGACTGGGGACAGCAAGGTGTCATCATGCCCGGTAGTCCTGACGTATGGTCCTAGGGCTCAGGTTCTCAGAGAGAAAGAGAGAACGAGAGAATTAGAGAGAGCATACTTAAATTCACACAGGACACTGGATAAGACAGGAGAAGTACTCCAGGTATAACCAACTAACCCCAGCCCCCCGACACATAAACTACTGCAGCATAAATACTGGAGGCTGAGACAGGAGCGGTCCGGAGACACTGTGGCCCCATCCGAAGAAACCCCCGGACAGGGCCAAACAGGAAGGATATAACCCCACCCACTCCGCCAAAGCACAGCCCCCGCACCACTAGAGGGATATCCCCAACCACCAACTTACAATCCTGAGACAAGGCCGAGTATAGCCCACAGAGGTCTCCACCACAGCACAAACCAAGGGGTTTCATCTCTCACCCTCTCATTCTCTCACCCTCTCTCATTCTCTCACCCTCTCTCATTCTCTCACCCTCTCATTCTCTCACCCTCTCATTCTCTCACCCTCTCACCCCTCTTCTTCTCTCACCCTCTCTTTTTCTCCCACCCTCTCTTATTCTCTCACCCTCTCTCATTCTCTCACCCTCTCTCATTCTCTCACCCTCTAATTCTCTCACCCTCTCATTCTCTCACCCTCTCTTATTCTCTCACCCTCTCATTCTCTCACCCTCTCTTCTTCTCTCACCCTCTCTTCTTCTCTCACCCCTCTTCTTCTCTCACCCTCTCTTTTTCTCTCACCCTCTCTTATTCTCTCACCCTCTCATATTCTCTCACCCTCTCATTCTCTCACCCTCTCATTCTCTCACCCTCTCTTATTCTCTCACCCTCTCATTCTCTCACCCTCTCACCCTCTCTTCTTCTCTCACCCTCTCTTCTTCTCTCACCCTCTCATTCTCTCACCTCTCTTATTCTCTCACCCTCTCTCATTCTCCCACCCTCTCATTCTCTCACCCTCTCATTCTCTCACCCTCTCTAATTCTCTCACCCTCTCATTCTCTCACCCTCTCACCCTCTCTTCTTCTCTCACCCTCTCTTCTTCTCTCACCCTCTCATTCTCTCACCCCTCTTCTTCTCTCACCCTCTCTTATTCTCTCACCCTCTCTTATTCTCTCACCCTCTCTCATTCTCTCACCCTCTCTCATTCTCTCACCCTCTAATTCTCTCACCCTCTCATTCTCTCACCCTCTCTTATTCTCTCACCCTCTCATTCTCTCACCCTCTCTTCTTCTCTCACCCTCTCTTCTTCTCTCACCCCTCTTCTTCTCTCACCCTCTCTTTTTCTCTCACCCTCTCTTATTCTCTCACCCTCTCATATTCTCTCACGATCTCTTATTCTCTCACCCTCTCACCCTCTCATTCTCTCACCCTCTCACCCTCTCATTCTCTCACCCCCTCTTATTCTCTCACCCCCTCTTATTCTCTCACCCTCTCTTATTCTCTCACCCTCTCTTATTCTCTCACCCTCTCTCATTCTCTCACCCTCTCTCATTCTCTCACCCTCTAATTCTCTCACCCTCTCATTCTCTCACCCTCTCTTATTCTCTCACCCTCTAATTCTCTCACCCTCTCTTCTTCTCTCACCCTCTCTTCTTCTCTCACCCCTCTTCTTCTCTCACCCTCTCTTTTTATCTCACCCTCTCTTATTCTCTCACCCTCTCATATTCTCTCACGATCTCTTATTCTCTCACCCTCTCACCCTCTCATTCTCTCACCCTCTCATTCTCTCACCCTCTCATTCTCTCACCCTCTCACCCTCTCTTCTTCTCTCATCCTCTCTCATTCTCTCATCCTCTCTCATTCTCTTACCCCCTCTTATTCTCTCACCCCCTCTTATTCTCTCACCCCCTCTTCTTCTCTCACCCTCATATTCTCTCACCCCCTCTTCTTCTCTCACCCTCATATTCTCTCACCCCCTCTTCTTCTCTCACCCTCTCTTCTTCTCTCACCCTCTCTTCTTCTCTCACCCTCTCATATTCTGTTGCGTTGAGCTGCAGTGGGGTGTCGACGTGGCTGCTGTACGGGTGTTTGTTGTGTTCCTCAGAAATCTTCTAAACATTTTAGTCTGAGACTGGCCCATATGGGAAATCCCAGTACTAATCCCAATATTCCCAGTACAACCAGAACGTCCTTTGCCTTGAAAGCCCTGCAGGTAAAACTCTCCTAGAATTGGGTGATACAGATATGTAGCTTTGTAGTCGTGACCGAAGAGGAAGAGTGGATGGTTTAATGATCGCCTCAATGGTTGGGTGCTTTTGGTTCTAGGATTAACACCTAAACTCACCTGAGAGAGAAAGAAGAGAGAGAGAGAGAGAGAGAGAGAAAGTGTATTTGTGTGTGTCTGTCTGTACCAATTATTTATATATACACTAGATGACTGACAGGGGACGCTGTTTTGAAGGCACCACGTCTCCATCTTGGCACTCCCCCACCGCTGTAAAACAATATTTTGGAAGCTATAAAAATGAATTTTTTTGCCACATTTATTATATTACACACACCTTAATGCATACTTTGAGCTAAACATAAACATTTAAAATAAATATATATATTTTTTAAAGGTTATGTTACTGTCCCCACTACAATAACAAAAATACTTAAATACATGTAATTTTATCGTTGAAACATTGAATTGAAACACTGTAGAATTCCATTCATTCCAATGGAGGACTGCTCCTACTGGGGAGTGCCAATATGGTCGACCGGTGGCTTCAAAGCCTCTCATTGGCCAATACATCGCATCCGTAATCCAGAGTTTATATACATCATTGGTCTGTACAGCATTAGGTTTGCAGCTGCTTCACATGATGTCACTGATCCTCAAAATGTCAGAGAGAGAGAGCGAGAGGAAGAGAGAGAGAGAGAGAGAGAGAGAGAGAGACACAGAGAGAGAGAGAGAGAGAGAGAGAGAGAGAGAGAGAGCGAGAGAGAGAGAGAGAGCGAGGGGGGGGAGGGTGTTGAGAAACAGAGAGAAGTAGCTCCAAAAGCTTAGTTTCAAAAGTCCCTTGGGCTCAGACAGACACTTCAATGGAGCTTTACTAAAAAGAGGCGCTGAACGTCGCTCCACAGACAGACAGACAGACAGCCCTGCTCTGAGTGACTGAACGTCAGAATGGATTGAGCACATCACATCAGCTCTGTGGCTTATAGGCTGCTGTAAGGCCATGCTTCACTGTCTCTTCTCTAGCACAGTAAATGTGTGTCCCAAATGGCACCCTATTCCCTACATAGTGCACTATTTTTAACCTGCGCTCTATGAGCCCTGGTCAATATATACCGTAGGAAATAGGGTGCCATTTGGGACGAAGCCTCTGTCCTCTGTGCTTCACTGACTCTGACCACAGTCTGTGGATTACTATCAAAACCCTGACACTCAGACTTTAAACATTACAGCCAGTCAGTCATATAGTCCAGAGGTAAGAGTATATCCAGCAATATCTGTGCCAAAGGGAGTGGTGGGTAAGATTTTAGTGGTTTAAGTGTTGTTGTTTTTTTTTGTGTTTTGGATTTATGATCGAGGTAAAAAGGTTGTTCAAGTTCATTCACTTGTAAAGCTTGGACTGTGTCCCTAGGATTTGGTTTGTTTGTGTAGGTGTGTCAATTGTGTGTGCGTGTGTGTGTGTTCAACACAATACTTGGCCTGCTGAACTTCTCTCCAGGGATAGGCACCATGCTGATTCAGCCATTTTGATCAGCAAGGACCATATGGTGAGGTTAATGATGAATGTTTATCAGGCCAGACTTAGAACACACACACACTCAGTCCCCGCAGTGTTTGGAAAAAAATGCCTGCTGCATCTCAGATTTGATTCTATTATATCTCAGTTGGTTAGCCATCCATGGTATCTGCAATATGCTGTTGAGTAGCACTATATCCAGATGATGTTTACGATTGTGTCATTGTGTGTTATTAAACTAGTACTACTACAACAATCTGTTATCAGTGGATGATAGGGAAATGGAAAGGAAAGGGGGATACCTAGTCAGCTGCACAACTGAATGCAATCAACCGAAATGTGTATCAATAACAGAGATAGTGATGATGAAGAGGATGAAGAAGACTTCCCTCTGTGTTAAGATAACACAGTATAAACAAGCCCTGAGGTGTTGAAACCCCTGAAACCGCCCTGTTGGAAATGTCTTCTCCTTCCTTTGATCTGTCTATCTGACCAGCCCTGGGGGAGGGAGGGACGGAGAGAGAGAGAGAGAGTGTGATATTCTGTCTGAAGAGAAACTGTCATTATACAGGACCCTGCATCAAGCTGCTCACCGTTTCTCCCTTCTTCCAGTCCTTTCTTGTGGCATGAAAAGCGATGCGGAAAAAAGAGATGGAACAAAAATGATGGGGAAGGAGGAAAGAAAGAGAGGGAAAAAAGGACGTTCACTCTCATTCCCTTTCATGGAACGCAAAGCTCTCCTCTCTGTCCTCTCTCTCTCCTCTCTCTCTTCTGTCCTCACCTCTCTCTCCTTCCTTTCCTCTCTCTCCTCTCGCTCACCTCTCTCTCCTCACTCTCCTCACCTCTCTCTTCTTCATTTCCTCTCTCTCACCTCTCTCATCTCTCTCCTCGCTCACCTCTCTCTCCTTCCTTCCCTCTCTCTCCTCTGTCCTCACCTCTCTCTCCTTCCTTTCCTCTCTGTCCTCTCTCTCTCCTCTCTCTCCTCACTCTCCTCACCTCTCTCTCCTTCCTTTCCTCTCTCTCACCACTCACTCCTCTCTCTCCTCTTTCCTTCCTTTCTTCTCTCTCTCCTCTCTCTCCTTCCTTTTCTCTCTCTCTCTCCTCTCTCTCCTCTCTCTCACCTCTCTCTCACCTCTCTCTCTCCTCCCACATTGTCAGGTTGTATTTGCGTGTTGGCTTTTTTATACTCATTAAATATGAAATGCATTCCTGAAAGCTTCGATATGAGGCCACCTTTGAATTGCCTCGAAGGAAACCAATGGTGATCTGCCTTTGAATGGCCAAACACTATCAATATAATTCAGTTACAGTATATTCTATACTTTCGCTTCAATTTTACAAGACAACCTACTGTCGTTTGGTGATAAACAGTCAATGACTTTATTCAGCTTTCATATTATTAAGTCTTTAAAAATCAATTACTTCATTCAGTTTTCATATTCTTAAGTCTGTTTAAAAATCTATTGCTTAATTAAGCTTTTACATTATTCTCTCGCATATATTTTTAGGAGCTAATGTTGTCGCATATCATTTTATTTTGAATGAGTTATTGTCCTTAATGTTGCTATCCTACATATCCACATTGAGGAGGTGGATTATAGACAGGCCCTATAATAATTTTCTAAATATTTATTGTCCTTCATACCATTCCATTACATGAACACACACATGCACACTCACAGGTACACACACAAACACACAAACACACACCAGGGTTGGGGTCAATTCCATTCAAATTCCAGTCTATTCAGAAATTAAACTAAATTCCAATAAAAATATTGTCTTATTGAAAAGCATTGGAAGATAATGGAATTAGAGTAGGAATGTCATTGTACTTCCTGAAATGACTGGAATTGAAATGGAATTGACCTCAACCCTGAGACACACACACACACACACACGCAGGACTACCTCAAAACACAATGGCCATTTGAAATCCACATTGAAAGATATATGAAGGTTCTCTGTACTAACCTTGTGTGCTGTAAAATGGAATAAGCTTACCAACTAAGTCCTTGGTTTGTAGCTGTGTGCTCAGCCAGGTCACCCGTAATACAAGTCAGCATTCGATGTCCTTCCATGTATGAAGACGTCGGGAAATGATGTGGAAACCGGCCACTAGGGGCACCAGGGAGCGTTGTTACCTTCAAGTAGGTTTGGGTTTAGCTAGGTATTGTGGACGGGGATGGTGGATGGGCGTAAGCATCTGCCTCTGTTGTTTTAATCCTATCCAAACCTTAAACCTTACCTTAACCATTCAGAGTTAATGCCTAACCCTAACCCTAACCTACAAAGTTGGAGTTAATGCCTAAACTTAACCTTAAAAACGTTGAAATTTGACGTTTGGAACAACTTCGAAATCTGACGTTTGAGAAAAATGGATTAACGTCTAATTCTGACGTGAGACTGTGAGAGCTAGTTGGTGTGCTATTAAAACCTTTATATCTCAAGTCTCTAATCTCTTCTGTTGGCTTGGTAAAAATAGACAGATATGTTGGGGGGTGTGTGTGTGTGTGTGTCCTGCTGTGTTAAATAACGCAGTGTAAATCAATTCCTCCTCTCTCTGTTTATCCCTCAAATTAAACAAGTACCGTACACACACACACCCACACACAGATGTACATACAGACACAACAAACTGTCTCCTCTACCTCTCTTCCCACTTCCTCCCCCTCCGCCTGTCCCTCTCTCCCCTCCCTAGATCCGTCTGTACAGTAATGACAGAGTGTGAGGCAGCTATACTAACCTAGAGCCTTGAGGTGAGTCCCTATTGGCCCTGCTTAAAAGTAGTACACTATATAGGGAATAGGGTGCCATTTGGGACACACCTCAAGGCTGTAGGGGTGTTGTGAACCCTGGACACTGAACAGGTGTTCCAGACAGTAACAACATCAGGCCTCACCCCCCATTCTCCATCCTCTCCTTCCCTCCTCCCATCCTCCCCCCACTCTCCATCCTCTCCCTCCCTCCTCCCATCCTCCCCCCACTCTCATCCTCTCCCTCCCTCCTCCCATCCTCCCCACTCTCCATCCTCTCCCTCCCTCCTCCCATCCTCCCCCCACTCTCCATCCTCTCCCTCCCTCCTCCCATCCTCCCCCCACTCTCCATCCTCTCCCTCCCTCCCCTCATCTCCCCCTGACTCTCTCCATCCTCTCCCTGCTGCGACATACAAGAGCCATTTGCATGGCTGCTGGCTGCTCAGCGGTAAGCCGAAAATTGCATTTGTCGATGTGGCCGGGATTAACTTATTTTGGATTTACTGGAATGCAGAGGGGTTTGCTAAACAAGCGAGAGAGGGATTGGGGAAGATTGGGCAAAGAAGGAGGAGAGGGAGGTGGCCTGTGGGGGTGTGTGTGTGTGTGTGTGTCTGCTACACGGCAGTAAAGGAAGGGAGCGACAGTAACAGTAAATGCAAACTAATAAATCCCAATACTTTGCTTTGCATGACATGTACAGCATGTGTCCTTCTGAGTGTTCAGCGCCTGAACCCATAATCCTTTGTAAACATTCAGAATCACCCCTGACACCTGTCAAGCCGGGGGTCATCTCACGCAATGCCACGGCAACAAGCGATGGCGATAAGGAAATGATGTCAGCGTTGTTTTTACAATCATCTAACGTTAATAATGTAGAACTCCTTTTCATACGCAGCGAAGCAACTCACACACCCCCCGCCATTACTTTTGAGGAAAGCTTTTATTTTTCTGTGTTATTCGGGGAAATCCAGAAAATGAGTTTAGTAAGAGGCTCTGTGTACCTCCCAGGAGAGAAGAAGAAGTTAATACAAAATGTACATATTTACTGGTACTTTCTACAGTACAGTTACTGTGAGCTTCTTTGTTTGGCCTTGGAATGGAGATACATGTCTCAACCACAGCTTAAGGTACATATGTTGTTTCTGTGGGGACACACACACACACACACACACATACACACACTCCGTCTCTTACACACACACACACAGTACAGTGAGATATCACCAGTGTGATACTGAGTGAGATGCTGTTGGTGGTAATGTATAGTGTCTATTTTGGTGGGGGATTCCTTGGGGCGGTTCCCAGTGTTCTCTCACAGCGTGGTGGGCTTCCTCTCATAATTGTCCATTAGTTTACCATCTGTGAACCTGTGCTGATGCATCGGCCCTCACTGCAACAACGGCTGCTGTACAGTCCTACTGGTCTGTTCTCTAGTCGGTCTCCTTCTGAAGTCAAGCCAGTGTTTTCAGCACTCGTCTTACTGCACTGGTTCCTGTACAACAGAGGGGGTTCAGTGAACCATGCTAACCTGATCAGCAGCCTTGCCTGAGAACTGTAAGCTGTGGCGCAAATTCAATGTTGTAACATCAGGTGTGTGTGGTTTGAGCATCACCATAGGCAATACATCTTTACAACCCATTTGACAAAGTTACTAGAACATTCTCATGTCCCTATCTCTGATAACAAGATAGTAACTACAGAACAAAGCCTGAGGTAAGAATAAGGGACACAGCTTGAGAGTTGTAATTCAATTCAATAGGAGTGTGTGTGTGTGTGTGTGTGTGTGTGTGTGTGTGTGTGTTCATGTGGAGGTGTTTAACTATATTTGTGGGGACCAGAACTTGGGACATTTTGTTAGTCCCCACAAGGAAAAAGGCTATTTCTAGGGGGTTTAGGGTTAGGATTTGGGGTTAGGGTGTAAGGGTTAGGTTTAGAGTTAGGGGTTAGGGAAAATAGGATTTTGAATTGGAATCAACTGTGTCCACAAAGTTAGTTAAACAAGACTTGTGTGTGTGTGTGTGTGTGTGATCAGTGTCTACATCCGCTGTAACACTGATGTAGATGCTTCTTTACTCTCATCCATCTGCGACCGAGCTCTGATCACGGACAGTTAAGTGAGCCCTCATCTAGAACACTTGACCTCATTATGGCATCCTCACTAGCTGATATGAATGGGACAGCGTATCGAACGAGAACTCAAACCTTATCGTGTGGTTTTTAAAGACGAGTTCAGGGAGAGTGTCTCGTGCTTCTCACTGACTGAATCCCAAATGACACCCTATTCCCTATATAGTGTACTACCAGGGCACTAGTCAAAAGTAGTGCACTATATAGGGAATAGGGTGCCATTTGGGATGAAGGCACAGTATTCACTTTCTCAATACCAGCACTGGTTCAGTGCACAGCTACTGAGCCCGTACAGTGAGAATATACAGTCGTTTGTCAAGACACATTTTATAAGGTTATTTTGTGAGTGTATGCAGGGAGCTTGTTTAGGCAAGATCCTACTGTTGGTACGTCTGGTACCTGTTGCTCTATCATAGTTTCACAGTGTTGCTGTGTTGGGTGTCCTTGCTAATCACTGGATAATGATAGCCATAGACAGCCATAGATTTAGATATAAAGACCCACATACAGCTAACGTCTTTGAGTCTAGAGACCCCTCTCTAAAGTTCTCCTTTGTTGCTGAACCCTTAAGTATATTCAAGATGGACACTGATACTGTAGATACAGGAGTCATCATTGAGTACAGAGACATAAACAGAGACACCTCTCCACCTCTGCTCCAGTCATCAGTGAAAGAACATGTAAGGCCTTATGCAGCAAGACACTACACTACTTCTCTTATCCTCTCTCCTCTTGTTTCCCCTCCAGAGTGTAGACTGAACCTGGGCGTTGTGTCTGAGCCAGTAGCCAAACAACATCAAAGTAAACAGGCCCTCCTCAGGGACTTCATGGAGGAAACTCCCCCTCTCTGACACACACAGTAACACTGGTGTAATCTAGGGCTAGGCTACCTTGTAGTGACATCCTGTCTTCTCTACTCTCTTTTCTTCTCTTCTCTTCTACTCTTCAGTACTCTCCTCTCCACCCCTCTCCTCCTGTCCTGTCTTCTCCTTTCCATCAACTCCTCTCCTCTCCTCCACCCCCCTCCCCTCCCCTACCCTCCTCCTCTCCTCTCCACCCCACGCCCCTCCTCCTCTCCACCCCACCCCACCTCACACCTCCTCTCCCCTCCACTCCCTCCTCTTCTCCCTTTCACTAGTCCTGCATGTTGGAGCTCGAAAGCCTAAGATTTTCACTGTACACTGCAATCACACCTGCATCCTTGTACATGTGACTATTAAACTATCTCAATCTAAACACAGACCAGACAATATCAATAATGTGTTTTGATTTAGGTTGAGGCCGTCCGCTCGCTTGTCCTCATAATTGATAAAACTCAGAGTTTCTCTCTGGGTGAGTCCCAAATAACACCCTATTCCCTACACAGTGCACTACGTTTGACCAAGGCGTAGAGCAGTACTGTAAAAACTGAACACATGGTGGTATATAAGGAGCAGTGGAAGACGATAGACAACCCACAGTGGATGAGTGACATATGGAAAACATATTAGCCTAACAGTAGCATACTGACTGCAACATTAAATCCTGTAGAAACATTCAAAAAGCCATCCAGCAGTAACTATATAAAGTAGCGTAGATTGTGATTGGGTTTTACAACTGGACGGCAAAAACAGTACTGAACCCCATAGAGGCTGAAGAAAAATGGAGAAAAAAACTCAATACCCACAACACCAATAAACATGCTTTCCCTCTCTTCCATTCAGCTGCTATTGACTGCATCTACATGGTGTGTGTGTGTGTGTGTGTGTGTGTGTGTGATTGATTGATTGACAGCAAGGCGGAGCGGGAGTCGGGGATCGGCTCGGAATATGAATGCGGCTCAATCAATAGTGTTTATGATAAAGACTGTCTGTAGCGGCATCCATCTTGTGTTACATTCCCTCTGCTGCAGATAAGACTGTAAAACCAACAACATGCTCTCAGATAAACTCTGTATACCAGCCCAGTTGGATCCTATTGGATACCAGCATGTGTAGATAACAGTGGATACGAGGGGTTTGTAGGGTAGATAATGTACTGCAGTGTAGTGTACATTGTGTTGTGATATCTGTAGCCCTGAACAACTACACTGATACACTATGTTTTTTGGGAGTAAACATTTTGTGGCGCTACGACAGGAAATGCTGTTTTTTGGGAGTAAACATTCTGTGGCAATACGACAGAAAATGCTGTTTTTTGGGAGTCAAAATGTTGTGTCACTACGACAGGAAATGCTATTTTTTGGGAGTAAACATTTTGTGGCACTACGACAGGAAATGCTGTTTTTTGGGAGTAAACATTCTGTGGCACTACGACAGGAAATGCTGTTTTTTGGGAGTAAACATTTTGTGTCACTACGTTCTGCCCGCTTGTCATTTCAAGTCACAGACACTTTATATGTTCTGCTATTCAAACCACCAAATTCAAAGTCAGATGGCACAATACATGAGCTATTCAACAAGACACAACGTCACATTTCTTTCACCATGAGATCACAGTTCTTTGACCCCCATTCTCTTCAGTTACCTTGTGTGGTTGTTATGGTTAACCTTTCTTTGCTTTATTTTCTCTGGTAGATGGGTTTGGGTCAAATAATCAAGTTGACTCAAAAGAGCACTTTTCAAACTTACCTCAATGTATATGATGGATTTTGAGATTTGTTTTGTTTATTCTGATAGAAACTCAAGAAACCATGAATCCATCATCTGTCTTTGGTTCCATCTTACTTATTTACCTCTCTGTCCGTCTCAGGCATCTGAATCAGAAATGTAACAGGCAAGAGGGAGAACAGCTGAACAACTATGTTGGCTCAATCCTATGATTCTGCGGTGTTATACTCCCTGCCTCATAAAACCTTTAGCCTCGGGCAGAGGTAACAGCCGCAGTTCAGACATAAGCTCTAGTTTCTGTACACACACACATAACGACTCAGTCTGAAACCACCTGGAACTGTAATGGAAAAGATTAAGAGGAATAGATTTAAACTATGATGTATGACAACTCCGTTTTTCTGTTTCTGCAGGGGTTGCAAAACGCAGTCATTAAGGCCAAACTTGCGTGTACACAGCATTTCTCTTTTCTTTACTAAGTTAAATCTTTGAGGCTTTACAGCGCAAGAAACATCTGATGATCGCTCCTGTTGTGTTGAATCCACATGAAACAAAATGGAGATGGATTGTAGAAGAGGGAGGCAGCGTGGTACAAATGTATTGTTAGAAAGTTTCAAACTTTTTACCAGAAAACAACTGCAGACACGCAAAGAGCGGTCTCTCTCTGTTTCTTGTCAGACACCGAAAAAAAACAAAAAACACAAAAAGGTAGAAAACACAAAGCACAGAAGTACGAGAAACCTGTTCCAGTACCCAGGAAACCTGTTGTTCATCGTTAACAGAAATCACATCTTTACTGGAAGGTGTGAGACCAGTAAGAAGAAGAGAAGTCTCTGTAGACTTCAGTTAGACATGTTCTGCTGCTGTCCCCCCAACTAAACACCCACAAACAGTTCTGACGAACCGCTGTCTTGTTAGAAATGTTCTGCTGCTGTCCCCCCAACTAAACACCCACAAACAGTTCTGACGAACAGCTGTCTTGTTAGAAATGTTCTGCTGCTGTCCCCCCAACTAAACACCCACAAACAGTTCTGAAGAAACAGCTGTCGTCTTAGAAATGTTCTGCTGCTGTCCCCCCAACTAAAAACCCACAAACAGTTCTGACGAACAGCTGTCTTGTTCTATTTCCTTCATTTTGTCTCCCAACTACGGCAAACTGATAATTATTTTCTACCATGCTGCAAGCTTTAGGGTGGATGCAAATTTCTGATGTATTCCGGTTGATGCGACCTTGGCTTTGACGGAGCATTTGCAACACAACGACACAGTGAAAGGCTGGATATAGAGGTTAGAGCTAGCTAGCTACTCAATAATGCCTACACATAATTGGTTAAAAATCACATGATGCACACCAGATGATGTCATCGGAAACACTCATCTTCCTATATATTTTTGACTACAAAACATAGAAACGCGCCTTTTTTCACATGTTGATGTTTGGGTGGCGATGGAGATGACAATGAAGTTGAAAATGTGTATAATTTCACTTTAAGCCGCCTCTCACTGTGCTTTGCTCTAACAAAGCTCACATTTAATGTAAAGGCTTATCTCCAAACACCAGAGATATGCATCCATCCGGAAGATTCCTTCAGAAAGCACTCAGTGAGGACACATGCACAATATATCCTGAGTGGCTTTCATGTTACATTCCTCTTTTGCCCATTGACCTGGATGACTTCAAGGTAGCGATGTCCTCCCACTCACCCGGTCCATCCTTCACACACACACTGTACACTGTATAATGGTATCCTGTACAGTAATCATCAGGGTTGGGAGAATGCAGGAACAACAAAGCCCATGCAAGAGAACAGAGACTTTATATTGCTGACAAGACCTTTTTACATCATCTGTGACCCCTGCTCTATTGTAAAACCCAATTAAACCAATAAAAGGAAAGGGTGAAAGCGGTAGAGAAGAGAAATTACTTTCAAAACTAAAAAAGATGCACAATAGGAGAGAATCTAGACATTCTATTGCTGACATTTCGTTTCTAAGATCTTTTTACATCATCTGTGATCTCTGCTTTATTCTCAACCCAGAAAAAACAACAAAGAAAGGGTGAAAGAGGTAGAGAACATAACTTTCTAAAATAAAAAGGAGTCACAAGGGCTTCATGAATAATGAACAACCTCACTGCAGCCTTCAAGTTATTAATTTCTTCAGGAATTATTAATTTATTTCCGCAGCTGCGTCACAATGCATTGTGCCCAATTTATCAGGAAAATTGATAAACATATCCATCAAATTAAAAGGGAATTGCGGTGCTATTACCGTCATTCCTCGTTTAAATGAATCCTGGAGAAAAGCCCCATAATGGATTTGAGTTTAATTACGAGCTCGTTCACACAGGCACAAATCATCTCTCAATGTATTAAAGGTACTCTTCTTCCCAAAAGCTCCCTCTTCACCTCCCCTTTAACTGTGTGGATATTGTTAAATGTTCTTAACCTCTTAAATGTAAAGTCCTCATATTTGGGAACCCTAATTGATTTTTTAAATTCAATTCAGTCTTGTATGAGAACGGTAGCCCCTATCTGCAAAAGCAAGGTGTCTGAGGAAAGCTGAGTATCTTGGCTATTGATGGGTGCCTTCAAATCTTTGGTGTGACTTAATATCACATATGGGCATGCGAATTTATAAGGGCAGGCCGAGCCAATGACCTCATTTCAAGATGGCACAAATCATCTCAGAGCTTTTGTCCATGAATCCTGTAGTCTTAATGTATTAAAGATACTCTTCTTCCCAAAAGCTCCCTCTTGACCTTCCCTTTAACCGTGTTAAAGATACTCTTCTTCCCAAAAGCTCCCTCTTGACCTTCCCTTGAACCGTGTGGATATTGTTAAATGTTCTTAAAAGCAGTGCATCATGTTCAAAGTATTTGGTACCATGATGGCCCTGAAAGAGAGATAATTGTGTAGATTGGCAAGATGATTTATTTTTTACCCTGATTTGTGTGTACCTGTGTCAGTGGATTCTGCTGAGGGGAGGACGGCTCATAATAATGGCTGGAATGGAGTCAATGGAACGGTATCAACCACGTGGAAATCACGTTTGATACCATTCCATTGACCTCATTCCAGCCATTATTATGAGCCGTCCTCCCCTCAGCAGAATCCACTGGTGTGTGTGTGTGTGTGGGTGAATTCTGATGACTACTAAGTGTTGTTTTTAGAAACCTTTGCATGTTGTGGGGGTGGCACAGGCTGTCTTGTAGGTTTACGTGTTGGTGGGTAAAGTAAACAGCATCTCACTGAGTGGAAAGAGCTGATTGAATGCTGATCTGACTATGAAGAGTGTGTGCGTGCGTGTGGTGTAGACGGGTGGTGGGTGACTGGTGATTCAAGCTTAGAGACGTGGGTGGGATTAGGGTACTGTATCTCATTCCAAATGCATGAATCCGACACCGCTGTGATTATCCAACGAATGGCAACGCGCCATCGGCTCAGCGGCGAGAGACTGGATGGGCCTGTTTGTAACCAAAACCCACATTCTCTCTCTCTCTCTCTCTCTCTCTCTCTCTCTCTCTCTCTCTCTCTCTCTCTCTCTCTCTCTCTCTCTCTCTCTCTCTCTCTCTCTCTCAGTAGATAGTAAACAAAAGTGAAATAAACAATAAATATTAACAGTAAACATTACACTCAGAAGTTCCAAAAGAATAAAGACATTTCAAATGTAAGATTATGTATATATACAGTGTTGAAACAATGTGCAAATAGTTAAAGAACAAATGGGAAAATAAATAAACATAAATATGGGATGTATTTACAATGGTGTTTGTTCTTCACTGGTTGCCCTCAGGTCACAAATATTGCTGCTGTGATGGCACACTGTGGGTTTTCACCCAGCAGATAAGGGAGTTTATTAAAATTGGGTTTGTTTTCGAATTCTTTGTGGATCTCTAATCTGAGGGAAATATGTGTCTATAATATGGTCATACATTTGGCAGGAGGTTCGGAAGTGCAGCTCAGTTTCCACCTCATTTTATGGGCAGTGTGCACATAACCTGTCTTCTCTTGAGAGACAGATCTGCCTACAGCGGCCTTTCTCAATAGCAAGGCTATGCTCACTGAGTCTGTACATAGTCAAAGCTTTCCTTAAGTTTGGGTCAGTCACAGTGGTCAGGTATTCTGCCACTGTGTACTCTCTGTTTAGAGCCAAATAGCATTCTAGTTTGCTCTGTTTTCTTGTTAATTCTTTCCAATGTGTCAAGTAATTATTTTTGTTCTCTCATGATTTGGTTGGGTCTAATTGTGTTGATGTTGTTGTTGTCCTGGGGCTCTGTGGGGTCTGTTTGTGTTTGTGAACAGAGCCCCAGGACCAGCTTACTTAGGGGACTCTTCTCCAAGTTCATCTCTCTGTTGGTGATGGCTTAGTTATGGAAGGTTTGGGAATCGCTTCCTTTTAAGTGGTTATAGAATTGAACGGCTCTTTTCTGGATTTTAATAATTAGCGGGTATCGGCCTAATTCTGCTCTGCATGCATTATTTTGTGTTTTTCGTTGTACACAGAGGATATTTTTGCAGAATTCTGCATGCAGAGTCTCAATTTGGTGTTTGTCCCATTTTGTGAATTCTTGGTTGGTGAGCGGACCCCAGACCTCACAACCATAAAGGGCAATGGGTTGTATTTTTAGCCAGATCCTAATTGGTATGTCAAATTGTATGTTCCTTTTGATGGCATAGAAGGCCCTTCTTGACTTGTCTCTCAGATCGTTCACAGCTTTGTGGAAGTTACCTGTGGCGCTGATGTTTAGGCCGAGGTATGTATAGTTCTTTGTGTGCTCTAGGGCAACGGTGTCTAGATGGAATTTGTATTTGTGGTCCTGGCAACTGGACCTTTTTTGGAACACCATTATTTTTGTCCTACTGAGATTTACTGTCAGGGCCAGGTCTGACAGAATCTGTGCAGAAGATCTAGGTGCTGCTGTAGGCCCTCCTTGGTTGGTGACAGAAGCACCAGATCATCAGCAAACAGTAGTCATTTGACTTCAGATTCTAGTAGGGTGAGGCCGGGTGCTGCAGACTGTTCTAGTGCCCTCGCCAATTTGTTGATATATATGTTGAAGAGGGTGGGGCTTAAACTGTATCCCTGTCTCACCCCACGGCCCTGTGGAAAACATTTGTGTGTTTTTAGACAATTTTAACCGCACACTTGTTGTTTGTGTACATGGATTTTATAATGTCGTATGTTTTTCCCCCAACCCCACTTTCCATCAATTTGTATAGCAGACCCTCATGCCAAATTGAGTCAAAAGCTTTTTTGAAATCAACAAAGCATGAGAAGACTTTGCCTTTATTTTTGTTTGTTTGTTTGTCAATTAGGGTGTGCAGGGTGAATACGTGGTCTGTCGTATGGTAATTTGGTAAAAAGCCAATTTGACATTTGCTCAGTACATTGTTTTCAATGAGGACATTAACTAGTCTGCTGTTCATGATAATGCAGAGAATTTTCCCAAGGTTGCTGTTGACGCATATCCCACGGTAGTTATTGGGGTCAAATTTGTGATGCCAGAGCTAAGGGTGATGTTCAAGAGTTTAAGTATAGCCAATTGGAATTTGTGGTCTGTATATTTTATCATTTCATTGAGGATACCATCAACACCACAGGCCTTTTTGGGTTGGAGGGTTTGCATTTTGTCCTGTAGTTCATTCAATGTAATTGGAGAATCCAGTGGGCTCTCTCGCTCTCAATGACAAGCGTGTGTGTGTATGTGTGTGCGCCTGCCATGGAACCAGTGACAAGAAGGCCAGTCCATTTGGATCCTGCACCTGCCACATTGTGTCTGTGTATGTTCTGTTATTTTCTCTTCACAGTGAAAACCCTGAAATACCTCAGTATTCTCTCTCTCTGTTACCTTCATACCATTGTCAGGATGCATTCTTCTAGAAAGGCTGTAGATGTACTGTATCATACAATATCAGGGAGGAATAATTGTTTTTTTTGACACCATTCACCAAGACCTTCAAAACACAAAAACGGAGTCAAGCTGACAGGTAAGAATTCTGTCTGTGTGTGTAGCTTAGGATGGCTTTGCGTGGGGGTGTGGTGCACTGACCCGTAGCTATATGGGATGTTTACTTCACCCATCAGGGGTGGAAAGGAAGGGGTTAGTAAGACAGTAGGGAAGGGGGTTACCTTATACCGTCCAATAATGATGTAAAAACCTTTCACGCCTAGAACACCTCAGGGCACCCGTCCGCCCACATGCGCGCACACACACACACTGTCATATAAATATATGTATATATATATACAGTACCAGTCCAAAGTTTTAGAACACCTACTCGTTCAAGGGTTTTTCTTTATTTTTACTATTTTCTACATTGTAGAATAATAGTGAAGACATCAAAACTATGAAATAACACATATGGAATCATGTAGTAACCAGAAAAGTGTCAAACAAATCAAAATATATGTTATATTTGAGATTCTTCAAATTGCCTTGATGACAGCTTTGCACACTCTTGGCATTCTCTCAACCAGCTTCACCTGGAATGCTTTTCCAACAGCCTTGAAGGAGTTCCCACATACAGTGGGGAAAAAAAGTATTTAGTCAGCCACCAATTGTGCAAGTTCTCCCACTTAAAAAGATGAGAGGCCTGTAATTTTCATCATAGGTACACGTCAACTATGACAGACAAATTGAGGAAAAAAAATCCAGAAAATCACATTGTAGGATTTGTAATGAATTTATTTGCAAATTATGGTGGAAAATAAGTATTTGGTCACCTACAAACAAGCAAGATTTCTGGCTCTCACAGACCTGTAACTTCTTCTTTATGAGGCTCCTCTGTCCTCCACTCGTTACCTGTATTAATGGCACCTGTTTGAACTTGTAATCAGTATAAAAGACACCTGTCCACAACCTCAAACAGTCACACTCCAAACTCCACTATGGCCAAGACCAAAGAGCTGTCAAAGGACACCAGAAACAAAATTGTAGACCTGCACCAGGCTGGGAAGACTGAATCTGCAATAGGTAAGCAGCTTGGTTTGAAGAAATCAACTGTGGGAGCAATTATTAGGAAATGGAAGACATACAAGACCACTGATAATCTCCCTCGATCTGGGGCTCCACGCAAGATCTCACCCGTGGGGTCAAAATGATCACAAGAACGGTGAGCAAAAATCCCAGAACCACACGGGGGGACCTAGTGAATGACCTGCAGAGAGCTGGGACCAAAGTAACAAAGCCTACCATCAGTAACACACTACGCCGCCAGGGACTCAAATCCTGCAGTGCCAGACGTGTCCCCCTGCTTAAGCCAGTACATGTCCAGGCCCGTCTGAAGTTTGCTAGAGTGCATTTGGATGATCCAGAAGAGGATTTGGAGAATGTCATATGGTCAGATGAAACCAAAATATAACTTTTTGGTAAAAACTCAACTCGTCGTGTTTGGAGGACAAAGAATGCTGAGTTGCATCCAAAGAACACCATACCTACTGTGAAGCATGGGGTGGAAACATCATGCTTTGGGGCTGTTTTTCTGCAAAGGGACCAGGACGACTGATCAGTGTAAAGGAAAGAATGAATGGGGCCATGTATCGTGAGATTTTGAGTGAAAACCTCCTTCCATCAGCAAGGGCATTGAAGATGAAACGTGGCTGGGTCTTTCAGCATGACAATGATCCCAAACACACCGCCCGGGCAACGAAGGAGTGGCTTCGTAAGAAGCATTTCAAGGTCCTGGAGTGGCCTAGCCAGTCTCCAGATCTCAACCCCATAGAAAATCTTTGGAGGGAGTTGAAAGTCCGTGTTGCCCAGCGGCAGCCCCAAAACATCACTGCTCTAGAGGAGATCTGCATGGAGGAATGGGCCAAAATACCAGCAACAGTGTGTGAAAACCTTGTGAAGACTTACAGAAAACGTTTGACCTGTGTCATTGCCAACAAAGGGTATATAACAAAGTATTGAGAAACTTTTGTTATTGACCAAATACTTATTTTCCACCATAATTTGCAAATAAATTCATAAAAAATCATACAATGTGATTTTCTGGATATTTTTTTCTCAATTTGTCTTTCATTGTTGACGTGTACCTATGATTAAAATTACAGGCCTCTCTCATCTTTTTAAGTGGGAGAACTTGCACAATTGGTGGCTGACTAAATACTTTTTTCCCCACTGTATGCTGAGCACTTGTTGGCTGCTTTTCCTTCACTCTGCCGTCCGACTCTTCCCAAACCATCTCAATTTAGTTGAGGTCGGGGGATTGTGGAGGCCAGGTCATCTGATGCAGCACTCCATCACTACTTCTTGGTAAAATAGCCCTTACACAGCCTGTAAGTGTGTTGGGTCATTGTCCTGTTGAAAAACAAATGATAGTCCCACTAAGCCCAAACCAGATGGGATGGCGTGTCGCTGCAGAATGCTGTGGTAGCCATGCTGGTTAAGTCTGCCTTGAATTCTAAATAAATCACTGACAGTGTCACCAGCAAATCACCCCCACACATCACACCTCCTCCTCCATGCTTCACGGTGGGACCACACATGCGGAGATCATCCGTTCACCTACTCTGTGTCTCACAAAAACCACAGTATTTTTCGGACCAATTAGTGTATGCTAGCAATGACCATAACCACCAAACCAGACAGGCTGGGTCAGGACTTCTGATACGTCCCAGACCAAAGATACATCTCCTCAAATCTACAGTAATATACTGAATGGAATTTTTTACTAAATCACATTTCTCAGGCAAAAACGAAATCCACCTTCAAGAAAACAATTAAAAGAACATCTAATGCGATCGACCATATGACTGGATAGATACTAATCCCAGTATCCCACTGAATGTTAAATGTATTATCTGTCAGGTGTTTTAATTGTCTCTAATGCCTACTTGTTAAATGTTTAATGTAAATTGAATTGTTTGTAATATCGTTTTAGTTCTGTGTTGGACCCCAGAAAGATTAGCTGACGTTATGGCGTCAGCTAATGGGGATCCTAATAAAAATTAAAATTCTCAACCACTCACACACACACACACACACACACACACACACACACACACACACACACACACACACACACACACACACACACCCCACTGCCCTCACTGTTTGTGACACACACACACACACACACACACAGCTATCAAAGGTGTTTACTGTAATCTATTTAGTACACAGACCCCTAGTGTCCCCCTTCTATGTATGCGGTACCCACACTGATCTGTACACAGTGGCTTGTATCCTGTCAGCTCGTCTTTGTTTATCCCCTTAGGAGAACCATTTTTGGTTCCAGGTAGAACCCTTTGGTGGTGAAAAAGGTTCTAAGAACCTTTTTAGTGGTGAAATAGTCTGGGAAATCACTGACCTATAGGGAAATGCAGCACCAGGTCTGGGAATCATTGCAGATTTCTTGGCCAATTAGGGGAGGGTGCTCTTCAGATAGACAACTCTCCCAACAAATCACGTGTTTGGGTAGGCGGGGCTTTAAAATAATCTCCTCTAAAACCTGAGAGAGGCTGACACAATGCGAACGCAGATATCTAGGCTAATGTTAGCAACAGACAGTCAGTAGTTGTAAGCTTGTAATGCTAAAATCATGGCGCATGCAATCTACTCACTTGCAAAATATAATCATTGAAAATATCCGACCTCCTCGAGCTCAATCTAGCTAGCTACCAGAAATGTTTACGGCAGGGCCCTGGAGGGATTTTCCGCAGCTCAACTCCCCCCTTTCCTCTCTGCTAAACTGTCGTTGCTTAATTACAGACGTGTTTTCCGGACCAATTGGTACATTATGGGAGGCACTAGTGGTGAAAGGGTTCCACATAGAACTTTGTATTAGTGAAAGGGTTCCATTTGCAACCAAATAGTTATTTTCAGAAGATTCTTATATGGTGTGTAGTTTAGTGTCTCTGTGCTATGAGGGGGATATTCAGCTGTACAACGCTACCCGAGGGACACCTGATTGGTCGAAGCGTTGCAGTATGCGGCCTGCTGTAATATGCTGATCTGCATCATACTGGCCGCCATTTTGTCTTTTTTGGATTGTACCTGCCGTTCAGGGGCTTTTGTTTTGTTGCACTGACCTTCTCTCACTTGTGATTCAGCGAAACTACGTGCAATACCATTACTTTTTTGATCTCGACAGATGTAACTCCAATTGTAAGATAAGAATTCTGGGCTAACGTGCATTTCCGACATCAGAAGACTGTCAAGGTCGACTGAAAATATATATTATTTTTATGTCAGAGGTGTCGTGCCTTATATTCAAGCTATGCGAGTTCTGGCGGATTAATCTTTTGTAAACCATGGCCTTTACTTTCATGTACATCCATTGTAGGAGGATGACAAGTCTTTGTTGCAGATCACGATGCCAACATTTTTGTCTGGAAGCGACTTACAGTATCTCTGGTCTTCATTTACTCAAGAGTTGTTGATTTTAAGAAGTAAGTGCAACTAACAATGGATAACCGCTCAGCCCACTTTTTAAAGATTTGACATTTCTCTGACAATGACAAAGGAGAGAATGAGTCGTTAATAAGAAATGAAAGAAATGAAAGAAGGCAGAGCAGGGATGGAATATTGGACTTGTCTGCATGGTCTCCCAACTTCTGATTCTGTTACCCTTTTCTTTTTTCTCAGAGCTTAGAAAAGGAAACGGAGAGGAAAAGCTACCCGTTCAGCATTTTCTAAAGTGGGGCATTAGATCCTGTGTGCGTTATTGCATTTGTGTGTGCATCTTCCCTCCATTCCTACAGCTAACAGAGAGATCTGTCTGTCTTAAGAAGGTTGCAGCCTCTCCTGGCGGTGACATCACTAACAGAACAGTCTATAGTCTAAGCCTCACTCTCCACTGTCTGCAGTCTGCACTGACAGGTAGTAGATCTAATTAGGCACATGCCTGCCTGCCTGAATGGCTGCTGCCTGCCTGGCTGAATGGCTGCCTGCCTGGATGGCTGAATGGCTGCCTGCCTGGATGGCTGAATGGCTGCCTGCCTGCCTGAATGGCTGCCTGCCTGCCTGAATGGCTGCCTGCCTGGCTGGCTGCCTGCGTTTAAACCTGCTTGTGTGTGTGTCTACTTGTGTGTGTACCATGCTTACCATGTTTCATGGTTTGTGTCTATGAGTACATCATGTGTTGGGTAACACTTAGCTAAGTCAGCTTGTACTGTCTCCAGCTCAATGCGAAGGGGCTGACAGTACATCTCCCTCACACTGTCTCCAGCTCTATGCTACGGGCTGACAGTACATATCCCTCTTACTGTCTCCATCTCTATGCTACGGGCTGACAGTACATCTCCCTCTTACTGTCTCATCTCTATGCTATGGGGCTGACAGTACATCTCCCTCATACTATCTCCATCTCTATGCTACGGGGCTGACAGTACAACTCCCTCATATTCTCTCCAGCTCTATGCTACGGGACTGACAGTACAACTCCCTCATACTGTCTCCAACTCTATGCTACGGGGCTGACAGTACAACTCCCTCATACTGTCTCCAACTCTATGCTACGGGGCTGACAGTACATCTCCCTCTTACTGTCTCCATCTCTATGCTACGGGGCTGACAGTACATCTCCCTCATACTATCTCCATCTCTATGCTACGGGGCTGACAGTACAACTCCCTCATATTCTCTCCAGCTCTATGCTACGGGACTGACAGTACAACTCCCTCATACTGTCTCCAACTCTATGCTACGGGGCTGACAGTACAACTCCTTCATACTGTCTCCAACTCTATGCTACGGGGCTGACAGTACATCTCCCTCTTACTGTCTCCATCTCTATGCTACGGGGCTGACAGTACATCTCCCTCATACTATCTCCATCTCTATGCTACGGGGCTGACAGTACATCTCCCTCATACTATCTCCATCTCTATGCTACGGGGCTGACAGTACAACTCCCTCATATTCTCTCCAGCTCTATGCTACGGGACTGACAGTACAACTCCCTCATACTGTCTCCAACTCTATGCTACGGGGCTGACAGTACAACTCCCTCATACTGTCTCCAACTCTATGCTACGGGGCTGACAGTACAACTGCCTCTTACTGTCTCCGTCTCTATGCTATGGGGCTGACAGTACATCTCCCTCATACTATCTCCATCTCTATGCTACGGGGCTGACAGTACAACTCCCTCATATTCTCTCCAGCTCTATGCTACGGGACTGACAGTACAACTCCCTCTTACTGTCTCCATCTCTATGCTACGGGACTGACAGTACAACTCCCTCTTACTGTCTCCATCTCTATGCTACGGGGCTGACAGTACATCTCCCTCATACTATCTCCATCTCTATGCTACGGGGCTGACAGTACATCTCCCTCATACTATCTCTATGCTACGGGGCTGACAGTACAACTCCCTCATATTCTCTCCAGCTCTATGCTACGGGACTGACAGTACAACTCCCTCATACTGTCTCCAACTCTATGCTACGGGCTGACAGTACATCTCCCTCTTACTGTCTCCATCTCTATGCCACGGGGCTGACAGTACATCTCCCTCATACTATCTCTATGCTACGGGGCTGACAGTACAACTCCCTCATATTCTCTCCAGCTCTATGCTACGGGGCTGACAGTACATCTCCCTCTTACTGTCTCCATCTCTATGCTACGGGGCTGACAGTACATCTCCCTCATACTGTCTCCATCTCTATGCTACGGGGCTGACAGTACAACTCCCTCATATTCTCTCCAGCTCTATGCTACGGGACTGACAGTACAACTCCCTCATACTGTCTCCAACTCTATGCTACGGGGCTGACAGTACATCTCCCTCTTACTGTCTCCATCTCTATGCTACGGGGCTGACAGTACAACTCCCTCATATTCTCTCCAGCTCTATGCTACGGGACTGACAGTACAACTCCCTCATACTGTCTCCAACTCTATGCTACGGGGCTGACAGTACAACTCCCTCATACTGTCTCCAACTCTATGCTACGGGGCTGACAGTACAACTCCCTCATATTCTTTCCAACTCTATGCTACGGGCTGACAGTACAACTCCCTCATATTCTCTCCAGCTCTATGCTACGGGGCTGACAGTACAACTCCCTCATACTGTCTCCAACTCTATGCTACGGGGCTGACAGTACAACTCCCTCATATTCTTTCCAACTCTATGCTATGGGCTGACAGTACAACTCCCTCATATTCTCTCCAGCTCTATGCTACGGGGCTGACAGTACAACTCCCTCTTACTGTCTCCAACTCTATGCTACGGGGCTGACAGTACAACTCCCTCATACTGTCTCCAACTCTATGCTACGGGGCTGACAGTACAACTCCCTCATACTGTCTCCAACTCTATGCTACGGGGCTGACAGTACAACTCCCTCATACTGTCTCCAACTCTATGCTACGGGGCTGACAGTACAACTCCCTCGCTAGCTGTGCTATGTACACATAACCAATTATATATACATTATTTAGTATCTACCAGTCCTTAGATAGATACAGATAGCTGAATCAACAACACACGACCACCTCCTATTGCTAACAGACAGAGAGCAAGAGGACAATTAGACCCTGATTAGTCACCAATAGCAACAGACACACACACATTTTTAGGCATACACACACACACACACACACACACACACACACACACGTAGACACACACACACACACACACACACAGTACACAGTACACACACACACATTTGTTCACCTGCCCGGGGACTACAGATGTGTATTAGCTGTGAGCTGAATCTGGTGCAACGCATCATTTCTCAGTGCTTTGAGACCTGTGTTTTTGTTGTTCATTGTCCCTGTTCAAATAAACGTAATAGATAAATATACACACACACACAGACAGACTAAGTTAGAATACTACCAGGGAATGGATTGGATGAATAGGTCCAGCTTTGTTGCAGCCGTCATAGACTGTTTAGAAAAGACATTGCAGCTGCTAAGTTGCGACAGCGTGCTGCTTTCCATGGACAGCGATTAATCATAATTAATTGTGAAGTGTGCGCTGTTAATTTAGCCAGATGACTGTTGGAAGAGTGCCAGAGTCTGCTCAGTCAGAGCCATTCCATTGGATGGTAACACTGTAGGAATATACTGCACACTGAAGAGAGGAAGAGGGCTAAACTAATGGCTGTGTATTGGGTGGGTGGAGAGTTCAGGGATTTTCAGGACCTGGTCATAGTGTTTTAGGAGAGTTTCTCTCACGTGCAGGCACATACGTTCTGAGAAAAAAAGGTTAGATCTAGAACCTAAAAGGGTTTTTTCGGCTGGCCCCATAGTAGAACCTTTTGAAGAATCCTTTTTGGTTCCAGGTAGAACCCTTTTGGTTCCATGTTGAACCCATTCCACAGAGGGTTCTACAAGGAATCCAAAAGGGTTCTACCTGGATCAAAAGGGGTTCTACCTGGAATCAAAAAGGGTTTTGCTATGGGGACAGCTGATGAACCCTTTTTCCTAAGAGTGTACAGTACTACAACACACACACTGTACACACGTATACAAATGCCTGTTGTACACATGCACGGCACGATCAGTCACACACACACACACACATTGTCCTCCCTCCTCTCAGTCTCCTCATCTGCAGAAGGTCACCCAGTAGTATCCATTTAGGCAGCTTCTACCCACGGCGCTGTGCTATGACTTCCCCATTAAGCTAATTTAGTCTCTCTTCCCCAAACATTGATGAACTCCCATATCTGTTAGGCGAAATACTGCAGTGTGCAGTCACAGCAGAAGATTTGTGGCCCGTTGAGAAAAGGGCAACCAGTGGAGCAGAAACATTGTAAATACAACCTGTATTTATCTGTTTATTTATTTTCCCTTTCATACTTCAACTACTTGCACATTGATACAACACTGTACATAGCCAACAATATAACATTTGAAATGTCTGTTTTCTTTTAAAACTTGTGAGTGTAATGTTTACTAATGTTTCCCTTGTTTATTGTCTATTTAATTTTGGCAATGTAAACATGTTTCCCATGCCAATAAAGCCCATTGAATTTTGAGAGCGAGAGCGAGAGAGCGAGAACCAGCAGCAGAACTAAAAGTTTAAAAAGCCACCAGACGTCCCACTCCCCCTGAGCAGATCATTTAATGAAGGACTTGAGGAACTTGTTTGCTTCACACCTCCCCCTCCTTTCTTTCTCCTCCCTCTCTCACTTCATCCAGATACACCATTAGGAGGCAGGGAGGGAGGCAGTCAGGGAGGGAGGGAGGCAGGCAGGGAGGGAGGGAGGCAGGCAGGGAGGGAGGGTAAAGACAGGGAGGGAGGCAGTGAGGGAGGGAGTCAGGGAGGCAGGGAGGCAGTCAGGGAGGCAGGCAGGGAGGGAGGGAGGGAGGGAGGGCAAAGACAGGGAGGGAGGCAGTCATGGAGGCAGTCAGGGAGGCAGTCAGGGAGGCAGAGAGGGAGGGAGGGAGGGTAAAGACAGGGAGTATGAGAGTGGGAAGGTATCAGGTTAATAACCGTCTCACTTAATCACTGCTAAGCGCTAAAAATGCTGCATGCGCGCAGGTGAGATAATAAGGCGTTGTTTACACGTTTGATTAGGCGGCCTCCCGCTGCGTGGTGAGTTAAAGGGGAAAAACAGTGTTTGTTGGTGTTGGTGTGTGTGTGTGTTTAAGAAGCAGCAAACACACAGGCTTTTATCTGTTAGCCGGGTGCTCTCATACAGCGACTAATACCCTTCTAACTTCAATGTCAACCGCAGCTGTAGAAGGTGATCAGGGCTCTTTGGTTATTAGTGGATGTGAATGGGACTAACTGGGTCTCCACTGCCCTCCGATGGCCACTGTATGTACTGCATTACCTCACATTCACCAGGGTTGCACTTACTGTACTGGTTGTGTAATTGTGGAGACTTCGAGCACCGTGTAGACCCCCAGTTCAGAACCCCTGTGGATTCTAATGGTGTTTTATCAGTCAGCTTTGGGGCCATTTTAGAGCAGTGTTTGTTTTCCTTATAAGGTGTCATTACAGTATTGTGGTGGTGGGAGAGTTAGTTCAAACCTGAGGGGCTTCTGAAACGACGGGCGTCTATGACAGTTGGAGTCCTTCCTTCACTTTCTGACTAATAGCCTGCTTTTCGCAACATTTTATGACCCGGGAGGGGGTGGCAAGAAATAATAGAGAAACCTAAAACCTGCAGACCCCCTGTGGTTAGCCAGGACGCTAACCGCTATTTTGCTTATATGAGAGATATTACCAGTATCTGTGCCGGCATGTGCCAGCCTTCTGCTGCCTGCTGACACAGTTGGTGTGGCGAGCGGCTCCCAGAACGGTGTGGGGACCCGACGCCAGGCGGCCAATAAGCTCCCCGCCAGCCTCCCTCGACGCCGCTAAATGCTAATTAGCCGCAGGTTCCAACCGGGCCTCCAAGACAACCCATTGTCACAAGGTTTTTAAATCCTCTTCTTTTTCATTCTTTGAGTTTTTCTTCCTTCCCTCAACTACTGAGGCGGTCTACCTTCTCTGTCACTCCTACCGGTCTTCATCTTTTTAGTTTTACCCCCCTTCCACCCCCTTTTTTTTTGGGGGGGATGTAATGTATGTCCGCTTTTGTCCCCTCTTTGTATGGAGGTATTTGTCCTCGGTATGTATGTTTGTATTGAAAGGGCTTTTTTAAAAGAGCTGGCTGGTATTTAAGAGTCGCCAGCCCCGGTCCCCTTTTTATTAGTTGGTTAGAATTCATCTCACGGAAGAGTGAACCTGTCCGATTGGAATGCAAGAGAGTTATCCCTCTTCTGTAATTTCCCTGTCATTTGTAAAGGACAGCCAAATTTGTTTTGGTCCCCCTGCGGTAACAACGGCATTTCAAGTTTTGCAGAGCCACTCACAGAGATAGAGGCTCAGACTCCGATGCATCTTCAGACATAGACAGACACAAACACACACACAGATGTACACACACTCGTCAAGCCTTCCCTCAGTCTCAAGAGAACTTAAAAAGCTCAGAAGTACCCTCAAAACCTTTTACTGGATCCCAGTTAATTAGAAAGCTAATTATTAATCTAATGATTTATTGAATAATTTATTTCCTTCTAACTAGGTTCTAACTACAGTACATAGTCTACGTACTAAATGGCACCCTTTTCCCTACATAGTGCACTACTTTTGACCAGAGCCCTATGGGTCCTGGGTGCCATTTGGGATGTAGAATAGTCTACCTTTCAGTGTCCCTACAGACAGTGCTTCATACAACACTGTGACTGACAGTACAAGGTTAACAGGGCAAGAGTCTGGCCTCACTTGAAGACATCCACCCATTATGATGAAGAAGGCCACCTACATAAGGGCTTCATAACACATGAGCCATGCATAATGAATAGGTCATAT